>NW_027179765.1:790000-820000 GCF_036669935.1 Montipora foliosa
CGTCGAAAATATTACGCATTGCATGAATGGCAGCCTCACTGCGCATGCCTGCAGCAAGCCACTTGCGTCAACGACATCTGGTTTTGTTATCATTATTATTATTATTATTATTATTACTATTATTATTATTATTATTATTATTATTATTACTATTATTTTGTAAATCTTTTAATGAGTGGGCTGCGAAGTATATTCCCCCCCCCCCCCCCCAAAAAAAAAAAAATTCTAAAAAAATTAATTCTAAAACCGCTAAAATTGCTTTCCTTTGTTTCCCGCCATAATCTGCGCGCGAAAAATGATTGACTTATTATGTTAATCACACGTCAAAGGGTTGGGTGTCAATTGACAGCCTTCACGTTCGATGTGCTACTTTACCACGTGCCCGAACGCTGATTGGCTCAGCATAATTCGCTTTCAAGTAGGAGGTGGAGATGTTCAGCAGAAGCTCGACTTTCTAGAGTTTATTTTGAGGCCAAAATTACAACTTCTCAGACCTCCTGTCCTGACGAGTTTTAAGATACCGCTTTCAAATTTTCACTTCTGATAGATGATTGTACTACCCCAAATCATGTGTGAGGAAGTTTTCGTTTGTCTTCGCAGACTGCTTTTATGGTTTTTTTTCTGTCCAAATTAAGTATCAGATGGGAGTTTTGACTTGCGTGATATTTCCTTCAATTCTTTACATACCAAGAACTCGTCACTCTTTATTGGAGTGTATTCATCTGTGACTAAGATACGACAAATACCGGTTATTTTCGTAATAAAGTGAAGGGGCAGTAGCTCCTGCAGCAGACTCGGTCGTTTTGAGTTTGAGGACTCAAAACTAAAAGGCAATATTAAATATGAAAAAACTAAAACTTTATTCAAACAATTCAATCTATAAATATTATATATAGTTCGACCCTATACAAAAAATGGCGGCACGACAATTTTACTTTTCCGCGGACACCTCATTTTCCTTTACCGAGACCTTAAGTATTATGAGCAGTATTTATCATTTAAGGGTAACTGGGAGATGATATTGATGAGCCTTTAACCCTTAGAAAAATCTGCGATCAAAGAGCCTCGCGCTAAAGGAAAACAAATCGTGTTCTTAAACATTTTTAAAAATCAAAAGCCTTCTTTTGTCTAATGAACTTGTAACCCTCAGAAAATTCTTGAAGTTGATTAGATTTATCCTCTTGTTTCCGTTACCTTCAACACGAAGACTAAGAAAATCAGACTGCGAATCTCTCAAGGTGGCAAATTCAAGTCGTAATCCATAATCCATCTGGTCTTCAGGCTCAATCTGAGAAATTTGGAAAGAAGCTACAGACTTGGCTAAGTCTCCTATCCACTGAACACGTTCAGCCAGGGAGGGGACCTCATCTCGTAGGCCTGGGTTTGGGATGACTTCGCCATCTTTTGTAACTGAAAGAATGTACGAGGCAAGGTAACCGTTCCTCCATATTCCAAAAACCAATCTTTGAAAATCAGCCCTTGATGGACGGTGTTTATTCAAAATCCATTGAAACAAAGCATGGGATCCTTGGAAAGCTCTTACGGGATGTGGCGATAGTCGGACAATTTCAGCACCGAACCCTGAATGGCAACAACATATAAAGACTCGGTGAGGTTGTTAAAATCAGATCCAGAGGACCTTTAGTTCCAAAAAAAAGTAAGACATCATGAAATGAGCAAATTAAAGAGGTCGTCGTCACAAGCTTCCCATTGGCAAGGGAGAAGAAATTAATTTTCGCCATACGTTCACTGAATTTCTGTTATCAGCCACATACTTAGCTATGGGAACTGAGTATGGCAAATGTCGAGTTATTAAAATATTATGGGGGAGCAAGGTTTCTGGTTCAAATAACAAACAAACAAAGAAGGAATACGTCATTTTTTGGATGCGAGATGATTAATACACAGTTTAGCCATGGTTAGTTCCTCGTTACTTTCCACGTCATACCCAACACGGGGTAACAAATATAATATTTGAATTAAATTTCATAAGCTACCGACTTTACTGTAAATAAATTAGTGTAAAACAAACAACACCATCCTTCACAGTTGCAAAATTTAGGAGAGAACGTTTGTATTCTCTTTGCTATTTTTAGGATTACATAAAGGACGCCCTTAAGGCAACACGTACGAAATCACCATTTTTAATAAATAAACTAAGAGTACAACTATTTACTGCTGTTTTTCTAGGGATTCCACCTTGAAAGTGAGATTCAATAGCAAGCAATATGGCATTAAGAAAACAAAATTAACTGATTGACAGACAAAAGTAGGCAATGCTATGTCAATGACCACTGATCATGGCTATCGTGGATCCACAGCTACCTTGACAATGTTATGACGAAATTCATGATCAGTAACAGGACAGACGCATGAAAAACTGGCATCAATTTGTTAATTCTCAACTGGAATTAAATAGCAATCACCTGTACACTTTTGGACTTAAGGAAATAGTTAATTTTGTTTGTCTTTTTGTTTGTTTTGCTCTGAAAATGCAAGCGAACAAGTGTTTTTTTTTTAATCCGTTTGCTCAACTGTTTTTCGATGTGCCCCGACACTGACAAGAAAATTTTGCCCCTATGTTATAAACACGTAATCGCAATGCGTTCTCGTAAATTAAAATTAAGGAGAAATATCACTAGCTTGTGTTTTCAGAAGTTTGTTTAAAGCACGGACAGGTAGTTTGAAGTTTGTCCTTTCTTGGTTGCCGTATTTTGTCATTCTTGTTCCAAGCCAAGTTGACGTTGTTTCAGTGACGAAAATCAAAATGTGATAAAGTGGAATAAAGTACATGAATAAAACTCTTTTTTGACCTTTAACTGGCCAAGTTTCCTAACGATCTGTCATATCACGAATTAGTACGTCTGTGATTTCTAATTGTAGTGTGATTCCTATTCGCTTTGGCTTTTGACAGTTGACTCTGAAATGGCTTTTTTTTCCCCTTTCCGTTCGCTTGCTGCGGATTTGTTTGTTTTCTTTTAAATCTCGTGCGATTCCAGAAAAATTCATTGCCTAACTGGTGAATTCCACAGTAAATTTCACTTGAAAAACCGACATTACACTCATCGCATAAGTTCGTCTAGTATAAAGACGGGTACGGGTCGCATGATGCATCTGGACGAACATTCCAGTTTAGTGCGTCGTGGAAGACGAACTACAGTGAATACCGTAAAGACAAGTGTATAAGCCGCACCCCCAACTTTCAAGCATGATGTTGGAAAAAAAAATAAGGACTCCATGTTACGTATGGAAGCTACCGATCAGAGAAAATTGGTTGCTAAACGAGAGTTTAACAACCCCATGGACAAACACGCCGTGAAAGTAGTGAGGGGCAATGAAACGATCGGCCATTTGCCTCGCGAGTTCTCCCGAATAGCCTGGTATTTTCTTGCACCTAGTGGTGATATCAATGCTGAGGTGATCGGTCGTAGACGACATTGTAAGCAGCTGTGCGGAGGAATGGAGATTCTATGCCAGTTAGAGTTGAACTGCTCAAACAGAACTACTGGCGAGCAAGATTCGAGTTTAGAACCTGAAGATCCAAACCTTCTACTGAAAGCAGTGATCAAAAACAGGTCTCTCTAGAATAAATAAGGTCTCTTTCGTTTTACAATGATAGAAAAACCGAACATTTTAAGGACCTAGCTAAAAATGACAATACTTCAGCCATTGCTGACCACGACAAGGCCACTGGACATAACATCAAGTGGGATCATTTTGATATTTTAGCGAAGGGCAAAACACACTATCATCGTAAATTAAAATAGACCTTATTTATTCTAGAACTTGAGCCAGCTTTCAACGTCAACGTCGAAAAATAAAAGCTGATGCTTTATTAATCTTTTCTGTTATTATTATTATTATTATTATTATTATTATTATTATTATTATTATATGTTTTACTGTTAAGTATTTGCTTAATGTAGGTTCCAGTCCCCTCATCCGCTTTGTTATATATAAATAGCTGTTCAACGGTTACTTTTAAAAATGTATGTAGAGCACATACGAAACTTCAAGTCATAATCAAAATGAACAAGTTCATTATGTTTATCACTGCTGTTTAGGTCTCAATATGTTTAATCTTTAGTTACTGAAGGTTTTCAGTTCAATTTGTGGCCCTTACAAGCCGGTTTACTTCCTCTGAAAGCAATGGTTTCGTGTATAAGCCGCACCCGCGATTTTTGGCTCAAAACTTAAGCAAAGAGGTGCGGCTTATACACAAGTCTTCACGGTAGTTTGTCCAGACGCATTATGCCTATCTGCCTGTCTTTACACTTACGCAGAAACAAAATATTTGCCCAAGTTCGTTGCAGACGGATTATGCGTCTTTTAAGGATCACCGGTCACGTCTTTACACTAGACGGATAAAATGAGAGGCGTAATTCGTCTGGACAGATTATGGGGCGTCTCTAGGCCATTGCTTGATGTCCAGATTGGGGTCGGTGTGTCAACGACGGTGTATGCATGGTCGGTTTATCAATGATGTACTTTTGGTTACTGAATTGTGTAGAATGGGGAAGAGCAAGAAATCAGATGAAAAGAGGAACGGTGACCCACGGTAAAGTGATATTAAGTCTACCTTGTTTTGTTTTATGGAACTTCCCATTTTACGTTTCGAAACCTAAATGGTTTTTAAAATATTTTTTTTCTCTTTTTAAATAGTGACAGTATTCTCTAAAACTGTAAAAGACATACGTATAGTAGTCTCTGCGCCAAAAAAAAATCAATTTTCAAGTTCAAAAGATGGAGTGATATCCACGTTTTTAAGTTCGCTTTTGGTTGCATGTTTTCATATCATACTGCCTTTAAAGCGCACAAAATGCAGTCTCAGACAAACTAATTTTCAAAATTTCCTGGTGAAGCATGCCCCTGGAACGCCCTAGAGGCTGGCATCTCCGGCGCTCGTTTTGTCCGTCTCCTCGTTGGATCGCACACTCCCACAAAAAAACAAAAAACAAAAAACAAAAACAAAAAACAAGAAAAAAAACCTGCCAACGGGACTGAGTTATCTGTAAGTATAGGCACGTTAAAAAAAAACAAAACAAAACAACTTGCTATTGGCTCTTGGAACTTAGAAATTTCCGCAACCAACCCGGCTATGCCCTGCAGGCCAGGCTCTGAATTTGTGAAAAAAGCCACTGACAATAGCACTGCTTTTGGAGACACATCGTCCTCGTGAGAATTGAGAATACAGTCGAATGCATAGAATTTATTTTGTTTTGGTGCAATGTCTTATATCGTCACATAACCACGTTATGGTGTTATTGTGGTGTTTTGGGATAATGTTCTAAAAATTGGTGTCAGTTATGAATAATCAAAAAGAACTTAAAAAGAATAATGAATAATGGAATGAAAAACCCAAAGAATAATGAATAACCGAGGTCCAATTATTCAGTTTCCACCCCTGAACCTAGGAGCAAATACTATTGATAAACTCGGTTAATTATTCATGTTTTGTGGTGTATATTAAAACAATTATTCACCTCAGTGCCGGTGAATGTTGTAGAATTATTATCCACCACAATTCACCTCCACTTCGATGAATAATGATTATCTATTATTTTGAAGAATGCATGGCTGAAGGTTTCTTTTTTTTCTTTCTTTCTTTCTTTCTTTCTTTTTTTTTTTTTTTTGGCTTAGTAACCAATGTACGGCGGGTAATAAATGTTTTTTGTCACTTATTTCTAGTGGAAAAAAGAAGTTGATACATTTTTTGGCTTAAGTAATAGGTAGAATGCTTAGTTCTTTCTGTTTCTTTCTAAAATAATATAATTAATGAGCATATCTTAGACGATAATCAGACAGTCGGAGCCTACAGAGGTGCAGTGAAACTTCCTTTCTCTCGTAGAAAAACTTTGTCAATCGAGCCAAATATTTTTGTACCTAAGAAAATTAAGTTCTCAAATAGATCAACGTCATCGTTCAGTGATCTCTTGCGTGGCTGCCAACTTGCAGTCTTTATGTGATCCCTTTACAGTAATGGTCAATAAGTAAGGTGATCTTGCAGCTGCAAGTCTTTGCTTTGACAAACGTGTGGAGACCCAATTTACGATGAAAGGGGTTACTGATGCTCAAAACATCTCTTACGGTAGTTAACCCACCTTTATTATCTCGCTAGATTAAGCTAAAGTTTCGTGTCAAATAAAGAAAGATAGCAAAACGTGAAAATGGTTGCATAAAAATACAAATTAAATATGTAGCAACAGCTGTCAATACACATCTTAGTGGAGTACTGTTTAATTTCGGAGTGAATTTAACGGACCTCAAAACTTGAGGCTCGATTTTCAAATGTAAAGATTCAAATGTAACGAAGATTATATTCAGTTATCTGATAATTACTGGCGACAAAGGTGGCGTCATATCTAAATTAAGGAATCATTTAACACGGTTGAAAATAGATCGTCCTAAATTGCAGTTTGGCAATGAAGAGACCCTTCTTCAATTGTACTGTAGATGCCATGACCATCTTATTAGCCGTTAACTGACAGCTCTGCTTTTGACGGGAAAACCAACAGGGCATACATACAAACAGTTAGAGCCTTCCGATAAATGTTAAAAGTTGGTCTAGCAAGTCGTGTGATTCTACCAACGTGGAAACTAATATACATACTTACTTACCTTTATAAACTAGTGAAAGAAGAAATAAAACTAGTCCTTTCGACATTATTGATCCGCATTTTACAACTGCCGAACAATTCTAAGAAAACGGAACAACCACACTTCCCAATAGATTAGAATGAAAAGCGAGTTGGCGGAGTATATATATCTTAGTCATAAAAATTTCAATTTCCTCGATTGTGGTTGCTTTAAAAACTCCTATTTTCCAATAATTCACCTGAATTTCAAGTTGTTATCAGACAGTTTGTTATTGGACAGTTGAGCCACATTCAAAGTTGTAGGTTGAATCAACCAATCACAACCTTGGTTTCAACACCATAGAAACAGTATACATTAAACAATTTTATTTTTCCTCTCCTTTGCCAGTCTTTTGATGCAAATTTTCCATTTCTTTCATCGAAGACGATTTTATCCCAAAAATCGGCTTGATTCGATTTTGTCCACTCTCACGTGAATATCGACAGCGAACGATATAGCATAAATGCCCAAAGTTTCAAAACAATCTCCACATGCTTAATTAGAGAACAACCCACCTTTCACGAAACACCCGCCGCTTTCTCCAGTCTAAAGAAGCCTTAGCTTTTGGGAAAGGACACGACCGTTGGCCTGATGACAAATTCACTTTTCTCTAGGAGTTTGGATCCAAGATCAAACTTCGCCTATCTGGATCTTTCTCACGTCCCCACGGGCTAAACCCTTCATCTCGAATAGCCAATCGCGTTGCTGAAATACGAGTAACATGCAAATATCGCTATCTAGAGTTTTCCGCCCACAGAAAAATATTACTTGCTCCCCGCTGTTCTGCCGTGTTGTGAATCTGAAAAGAACCGAACTCAACAAGTCGTCCTCAGCTGAAAGCCAATCGCTTTGCTGAAATACGAGTAGAGAAAAATATTACTTGCGCGTTCAATTTCGCCTTCAATCAATCTTTGCCATTACAACTAAACAGTATTGAGTGCCGGTAATTTAGTGTTTTTAATACCTTGACCGGCTACCGACCTCATAGCCACAGCCATCCTGATATTTTCTGGCAGGATGATTTGTACTGTTGAGTAATGTGCGAGACATTTCACTAGAGGCCATTTTCATAACAAGGACCTGAAACAACAACAAGGATTGATTAAAAGCGAGGTTAATAATAACAACCTGCAAACCTGAGAGCAATGTTCTGAACGCGATCAACACATTGCACTGTTAGCACTCGAAAGCTATTATCTGTTAGGAATAGACCGTTTTTTAATGGCTTCTTTTCCTTTGCAGGCTTTTCATCTCCGAAGCACGTCAGAACAGCTGGGAGCAAGTAATATTTTTCTTTGGTGGAAACTCTTGATAGTTATATTTGCATGCAAGACAAAGGGTTTAGACGTCAAAAGCCCGTCGTGGGGATCTGAGAGAGATCCACATACGCAAAGTTTGATATTGGATCCCCACCCCTAAAGAGAAGTGAAATTTTCACCAGGCCAACGGTCATGTCCTGTCCCAAAAGCTAAGGCTTCTTCAGGCTGGAAAAAGCAGCGGGTTCTTTGTGAAAACTGGCTTTTTCTCTAAGCATGTGGAAATTGTTTTGGGACTTTGGGCGTTTATGCTATAACGTTGACTATCGATCTTCACGTGATAGTGGACAAAAGGCCGAATCAAGCCGATTTTGGGGATTAAATCGTCCTTGATCACGGAACGATCAGCGGCTTCAGAGGTTGCGAGGGTAGGTACTTGGTGTCTCTTTTTCTACTGTTTCAATTTTTTTTAAACAAGGTATAAAACGTTCAGTAATTGTAAAATTACCCTAATCTAACCCTAACGCTAACCCTAATCCTAACCCTAAAGGTTTTACCGTGTGTAGATAATTTTGTGCAATAGATAACCACCAAATGACAAAATACACCAAGTACCTACCGTTGCGAGTTTCTAGCCTTGTCTTCTTTTAATGAAGAATAGGCCGGGAGCAAAACTAGAAGCCTAAACCCAGAACGCCTCAAATCGACACAAGGACACACGGTGAAGTAAGAGTAAGTTTATTTTACTTATTTTCCTTGCTGTAAACTAGGATTAGCCGATTTTATTAAGCATTCAAATTATGTGTTTGAGTTGCTTATGCTCAGGTTGAATGCGAAAAAACGCAAAAATCGCAAAACTCTGAAAAGCAAGAGAAAGCAAGAGCCCAAAAAGTGTTGCGATTTTAAAGATTTTTGCGAAAATTGCAATTTTTGCGAAAAATCGCAAAACTCTGAAAAGCGAGAGAAAACAAGAATCCCAAAAGAGTTGCCATTTTTGCGATTTTTCGCAAAAATCGCAATTCTTGCATTTGCGTGCAAACCTGGACATAAGTGGGTTGAATCCATTTCTGTAACAATCTCAATAGTTAAAAGGAAAGGCCGCAAGAAAGTCAGTGTCAAGGTGTCCCGTGAAATTACATGATTGATAGGTAACACAGCGCTATCACTGGAAGTGATCATTACATTCCTCCCCACTTGGGATACTACATCGCCTAATCACTACTGGAACGAACCGAACGAACACTACTGTAAGAAAATAAAATAAACGAAAAATGTCCATCATTAGGGCTAGAGCGTTCCTGAAGATAGTCTTTGAGATAAGCTGGAGGCCGTCGGTTCCACTACGGATAGCGGCGAGGTTCAGCACTCTCCTTGACATGGCTCGCGTGCTGTAACTTGGAAGTCAGGCTTCAACTTCTTAAAAAAAGATGCGTTTTTGGTGATCTTCTTCCCTTCGCGCTCAACAGTAACCATCGTACCCTTGCGGGTCGTGACAACAAAGGGTTTGGGGTTATAGGGGGTTCCTGAGCTGCTGCGCGAGGGGTTACGCCTGACTAGGCCCTTGTCCCCTGTTGCGATATTGCTCGGCGTCACGTACACTCTACGGTCAGCATAGGTCTTTATCTTTGCCTTAGCCAGCTGGTCACGGTGCTTAATGGATGTCGGGTCTCCTGAAGGACTGGGCACATTGGAAACTTTGATACGCATAGGTCTGTTGAATAACACAGTGGCTGGCGGCTTGCCTGTTGAAGAATGTGGGGTTGCTTTGTAGTTACGGAGAATATCCTGTAACTCGTGTTTCCAGGGGAGATGCTCCACAATAGCTAATAATAATAATAATAATAATAATAATAATAATAATAATAATAATAATCATAATAATAATCATCATCATCATCATCATCATCATCATCATCATAATAATCATAATCATAATCATAATCATAATCATACTATATTCTATATACAAGGGTTAAAAGGTTATGAAACGGTTAAAAAATTAAAAACGTTTGAAGCAACCGTTTTCGGCTGTTTGCCATCATCAGAGTTAAAAATGATGACCTGCAAAGTATGAAGTACGAATTGCGGAGCATTGAAATCCTGTTCGCAGCTCTGAACCTGCAAAACACCTGCGGGAAAACCCATCACATTCTTTCACTTGGCGTGTTCTCTCCTCGGCGCAAACATTCCACGAGCGCAGGATCGTCGAGGGGCTAATGATCAAACAATTCCGCCCCAGTTTGAAATAACAAGTTATTTCCTATGTCTCCAAACCTTTCCCATCGGGAATTACATAGGATATATATGTACGTGCGGCCGGTCATCATTTTTAACCCTGATGATGGCAAACAGCCGACAACGTTTGGTTCAAACATTTTAAATCTTTAACCATTTCATAACCTTTTTAGCCTTACATATAGAATATATTTTACTAAGCGAACATTATGGACAATCATAATAATGATAATGATAATGATAAGAAGAAGAAGAACAACAACAACAACAGCAACAACAACAACAAGAAGAGTCTATTCATCATCCTTAGTCAGGTGGTCACAACATACGTGTGGCTTTACATTACTTGACAACACAATCTCATCAATTAATTTAAGATCAAGCACAATTAAATAAAACCAAAAAGACACCTACTAATAAAGGATCTCTTAAAGCGTTCTGTTTTAACAGCAGGTAAAATAAAATTATGTCCTCTGTTTCGCAAAAATCTCTGTTTCTTAGGGGGTAATAGTTGGTAAAGGGGATGGGAAGGAGTATCTGTGATAGTGTTCCATAGCTTACAGTCTCGATTTCTGATAATTTCAGCTATTACATACAGGTTGTTGGTGTAACCAAATCTAAACGCCGCTTTTAAAATAAAAAAAAAAACCTGCCAATACGATCAAGGTATTTATCTTGATATGCCGCTTCCCAAATCTCAATTCCATATAAAGACAGGGACATAATTAAGAGATCAGATAATTTAGTCAATTCCTCTTTAGGGTATCCAAAATATTTACAGAAGGTCCGTCCCAGTCCGATGGATTCTCCTGGAAAATGATGCCAATCAATTTCAACCAGCTTTTCCGTTCAAATCCCCTTACCATAGGTGGCAATGGTTTGTAAATTCTACCATGCACCACCATCTCCCAGGTCTTAGCGAGGTTTATTTGTATACGTTTTCTTGTCACCCAGTGTTGAATGCTGTTAACCTCTATGAGACAGTGATCTTGATGTGCGGACACAGGTACGCTTATTGTAAGATCGTCAGCATTCTTGAGCAATAGATTGCGCTCCGGGTAAGCCGGTCTTGTATCGTTTACCATAATAGAGAACAATATGGACCCGAGGACAGTACCTTACGGTACCCCTCTGTTAATGCTGACAAATTCGGTGACAAAGAGGTCCGCGACTACTCTCTGTTTCCCTTTGCTAAGAAAAGTGACGATCCAATTGATAACATAAGGATTAATATTAAGTGATATTAACCTATTGCAAACAATAGCATGTGGGACACTTCCTGAAATCAAAGGAAAAACTCTTACGAAGTCCATTGCGTATCCAACCATTTTAGCCAATGATTATGACAAGTAAGGAGCGCCAAGGGTGTGTTGCATCCTTCTTTATAGGCAAACTGGTCTGGGCCAATAGGAGACCTCAATACAGGAGACAGCTCTTGTTTTGCTATCATTCTTTCAAAGAGTCTCGTAATAACTTTAGTTAAGGAAATTGATCCCAGCCGATTACATTTTTCGAAAGGAGTCTCTTTGGGAATAGAGGTAATATTATCTAGCTTCTACAAACAGGGGACCAACTGTTTCTTGAGAGAAGATTTAAATACTTTGGTGATAGTTGGCGCAAGTTGATTAGCATATTCCCTCCAGATCCAAAACGGAAGTCCCGGCTGGACCCGGAGCAGTGCGCTTTAATTTACTCACAAACTTCCGTACGGTATGCACCTCAACTGTAGGAATACGAGTGCCATCCGGGATGGAAAGGACTTCGGGCGAGGAATACTCATCGTCAATGTTGATAGACTGCAAATATAAGTTAATTGTTTTCGGGTCAATAGTAGAGCTGACGGGTGCTCTGCGAGCCTGTCTACCGGTGATCATAGTGGCAGTATCCAACCACCTCTTCGAATTGTAACTACTTCTCTCATTAACAGCGCGGATTTTTTCGGCGCTAATGAGTTCGTTGATTCGCTCTTGCAGTACATTTCAGACTGTCTGTGGCTCCGTGAGTTCTGTTTCCTAATTTTACACTAATACTTAACAAGGCGGATCTCTGGATAAAATTCTAACCTTAATAATCGGAAAGCGTTCATTAAGCATCAAAAATAGAGACTCGTTTAACCGCCTAACATTATCACCAGGATCATCAGAAATTGTGAAACGTTCCCAGTCAAACTGGTCCATCTTTTTGTCCATACGAAGTTTACGATGCTCTCTTGCATCCCGAAAGGAAACAGTTTTACGGACTGGCTTGTCTACAATACGAAGCATAATCAGAATAGAGAGGTGATCTGATCGTACAAGGGTTTTAAACACAGATGTTTGCTTCCATAGATGGGGACAATTGGTGAGAAATACATCCAGTATCTTTTGACCTCGCGTAAAGGACTTAACTAATTGCTGAAAATTATGTCGGCTCATTAAGGTATTAATATCGAGTTGGTTGATATCACCAGCAATAACGATCCGTGCGTCAGGGTCTGAAGATAGCAACAGTCTGACAAAATAATCGAGAATTTCACCATCTGCATAAACTGGATCTAGAGGATGATAGACGGCAGCTACGTAATACTTAGAGTTAGGCGTAGTTATAACGCTTCAAACACATTCCAAAGAATCGCTACCAAATAAACACTTAATTTGCCAGTCACTTCTGCAGATGACCGCTACTGCATCCCCATTATGAGTACCAGCGCGGTCCTTTCTTAAGAGAATATAGCCATTAGGGCACACCAAGTGCGAAGGGATTCTATTATTGAGCCATGTCTCAGAGACAAAGCAGATGTCAATATTATTAGAGTAGAGTTCTGCATGAAGAGCTGAAGCTGCATCTGGTTTAGCGAGAGATCGAGCACAAATTACTATGCACTTAGGGATAATTTTAGGAGCAGACGGTGAGTGTACGATGGCGACCACTACTTCGAAGATGATTAGCATTTTCCCGATCCTGTGGTGCAAGAGTTGAAAATTTCAAGCAAGATCTGCTACCATGGCCAGCACGATTTCCACGATATTTCAAAAGAGAAAACTCTTTCATTTTACCTAGGATGTTACCTCCAGGCTTAATTTCCACGCAAGAGAAGCAAATAGAGAAAAGTTGGCGTCTTGAATAAACAAATTGCGCTGGGTAATTAGCATAGTGGGAATGATGCTTTCCACGTTGAGCTTAATTCGGCTTGAAGTTAATTTGCCAGAATTTCCTCGCTATTTTTATTGCTTAATGTTCTAGCGGGTATAAGTACCATGCTTGCTGATATTCCAACTTATTCCGTGCTCGATTACCTGTGACAAATCCTTCAGTCAAATGAGAAGGGAGTCGGAAATCAGCAACGCGTCCGCCATCTTGAAAGTGTCAGGTAAGATAAATTTATTCATGAACTTTAATCGGGTCCCGTTGATAAATCTGGGCTTTTTTTAATTCTCATTTTCCCATTGATTTTATAGGGGGTCAGTAGGGGGTCAGTTGACCGGGGGTCAGTGTTTTGTCGAAACTCGACCATTTTAGTTATCTTGGCTTAGTTATCTGTAGTGTTAGTTTCCCCCGCGGTAAGCGAGCACGGGTTAGCATAAAGGACCGCGGAAACTTCGGTTTCCGTTGCTATCAGTTTATCCAGTTTATCCAACAATTTAATTACTCGAATTTCGCTAGGCTGAAGTATCTACCGCAAGTATTTACCCCAAGCTTTTCCGCCTTTGTTCTAAGAGTTTTAGGATCACGTTTGTATAACTTGTCAAGCTCTTTGACCAGCCATAGCTGTTTTTGGCACCGAAAGCTTACTCTCGGAAGTACTTTACTCAGATGAGGCTCGTGACCTTCCATCACATTCATTTATTCTACTAGGTCAGATGCTTCGCCCGGGGCACGTAACGGTTACACCCAGGCTGTTATCTCATTGTCCTTTACTCTTCAAAGGAAATGTATAGCAAGTTGACCAATCATACCTAAGCAAGAGCACATATATAAACGCCAGTTTTTTTTCGGACAGCTAGAGAGAGTTGGCTGCCGGCAACGGCAGAGTGCTGAAGTTTCATGCCGGAATAAAGAAGTTGAAACACTGAGGCTGTGTCTACAAAATCTGTCCCGTTACAATTTGAAAAGTGAAACTGCCCAAGTATACTGATTAAAATAGATTTCTATGAATACTTACAATGTTTGTAGTGACATGCGAAGGCTGTCATCTTGGGTAATCGAGTGAAGACCGGGAACAACTTTGATGTATTGAATTGCTGAAATTCGTATTTCACTTATATTGATAAAAACAAATAGGGCTACGTTTTGGTGAGGTAAACAGATGACTTTAGAAAGGAATTAAGAAAAAAAAAAAACATTCACGCCTAAACGGGCTGAAGCCAGCCAGACTTAGTATTTACTTTGTCTGACGCTAGACGATTTTACTCGTCAATGGGGACTCCCCAGAAGTCAGCGAGTTAAAGATTTCCGATTTTTACCACAGGGAACCCACCACACCCTATTTTTGCAAAATGACCAGCTCAGTAAACCATTCTCGGAAAAGGTCAAACTGGGCACCGCTCCTAATATTGACTAACATGCCCTAATCGACATTCATGACATATTTGATGCTGTTGTTCTCTCTATATGGCTCTTGTCGTCTGCCTACTTGCCTAGAGGGAGGTGTATTGTACTTGCACCAAATGATGTGATGCTCTGCTTTAGCCAATTGAAATCCTGTACTTCATTTCTATTGTGCATATTTCAGCACTATCGGTTTTAAAACCCATTTAAAACTCGGTATACCTTTAGGTATTCCGCATAAAAAGCGGCGTACATCACACCAGGTAACACAATGGAAAAATTTTTATGGTTACATATACCCAGTAACTAGAGTCCATCGCCGGCACTTCGTCATTATGGCATTACAAGCAATAGTAAATCACTCAGGTTGTCAAGAAGTCGACCGGAATTGATAAGAACATCCGGAGTTTAACCGAAAACAAAGGAATTCAGTTGATGATCAACGTTAAATTAATCGCAACTAGTGACCATTCGGATTAGTAAGCTTGATCGATTCAACTAGTTTTAAATTATAACGTTCAGTCATTTCCTAGGTTCCACAGGTTCCGTGTACCACAGTTCCATGGATTAGTCTAATCCGTTTTCCAGAGAAAAAAGTACGCGCACTGGCTGATTTTGTTGAGGCTCCTGGTAATTGTTCTTAACTGCATTGATCTGTAAATGATTCCGTTCAGCAGTGAGAAGAGACGCACAATGAATATAATATTGGCTTTACTATCTCTGACCGCGGTTTTTTCACAAGGTAAGCAAGGATTACTGTGTCTATAAGAGTTGTGTCAGTTGTTTTCCATTCATATGCATGTTAACAATCCAAGTATTAATGAACGAAATGAGGTATGAAATGGGCATTGTTTGATTTTTGTGAAACCGTGTCTAAAAGGACGCTTTTGGAAGAAAAAGGAACGTAACCAAAACAACAATAAGCACAGTTTTAACGTCCGGTCTATACTGACGCAAGCGCGAATTTTTGTACGGCAACGGAAAAGAGAGACTTTTCCTGGAGGCTTGGCATTCAAAGAGAGACCAGAATGCGGGGAATGAACATATAGAAATTCCTGACATTTATGTTTCACTTGCATAATGTTTTTCGTCTCGCGCAGAGATCACGTGTACGCAGGCTTGTAGTTACGCACATACGCAAATATGAACCGTTGAAAGAAGCTGTCGCTTTTTTGTCAAATTGAAACCGATGATGATCGAGGAATTTCGGTCGAAACGTCTTTACCAAGTTTTTTGAGAACGTCGTTTGATGTTCAAATAAGTCATTGTCCAACATTTCTTATAGTCATTATGCAAATTCCTAACTGCAATTTCAGCATATTACGTATTTTTTTTGTCATTCCTTTTTCTCGATAGTCAAGAATCTTTTTTTTCTTTTTCTGGTGGCTTCCTGATTGAAGAGTTTCTTCAAAACAAACCACTTTTAAGTGGTTAAACATTTGTTGTTGTTGTTGTATTTGAAATTGCACCCAACTCTGGGTATCTTTGTTTGCGTTATCATGCAAAATAATCCTTTGTCGGATTTTGTGTATTTTGTTGTTGGGTTTTTTTTTTTTGTTTTGTTTTGTTTTGTTTTGTTTTGTTTTTTTTACGCTGAAGAAACCATTAATCCGGGAATACAAATCCGTTTTTGGCTTTTTCCAAGAAACGCACCCCAAAAAGGCAGAAAGTGCAATTTACCGGAGGTAAGAAACTTCCGTTACAGTACGCGAAACCGAAAATGCTCGTAGAATCAACAAGGTCATCTTCGATGTTCTTGTCTTTCCTAGAACACGTTCAAGATCAGTTTACCCCCACCCCCAGTACTGGCAGAACGATGATTGACTAATTTCACTGTTTTAAGGTTTCTCAGAAAAAGCTACTCTAGGTATAAAAAAATAATAATAATAAAAAAAAATAAAAAAAAAAACGCCTACAATTAGTGTAGACATAACATGAATCTCCCTGCTTTACGATTTTCCTGTATTACACACACAGGCGATACAGGGTTTGGAAGAATTACTACAAAACGTATTGGCACCATTGGAGGAGTTGCCAAGCTCTATGGGCAATCATTTAGTTTAGGCAATGCAGTTATGGTGAAACATTTCACTATCCGCAACTCATTTGTCAGGGTTAGGGTTAGAAAGCCGTCAATATGAATCCAGTTAAAATCAATATGTATCCGGTTTTCGTCTTATCTAGAGTACATTTGTTTGCTTTTGTCTGATTTTTAACATTTTCTCGATTACGGTTGATGTCCGGCATTGTCACCCGTGTATGTTAGATAATTTCTTTTTAATAGATGATACGCCGTACGCTGTACATTATTGAACAAAGCAAAGAGAGCCATTAGCGAAACATTTTTTCGACTGCGGTCGTCTAAACTCGATTATCAATTTCCTCTTAACAGAGCAATCTGTTGTCCAGTTCCATTCTTGTTTCTAAAAAGATTTCATTTAGAATCTAGATCTTCAAGAAGGAAACAATATCGAAAAAACGACGTGAGGATTTAAAATCTGGTGGGTTCCTCTCATCTTGAGATAAGAACTCGGAGTAACGTCACGCTGACGTGACGTGACGTCACGCTGCCAGGGAAGTAAAAACAACAGACCTTGACGTGTTTCAAAACACACAAGGTTTGTTTCGAAAACAAACCTATCTTTAAACCGTGAAGTATTCAACGCCCTTTTAGTTCACAGATGAAACCTTTTTAGTGGAAGGAATCTCTGTCGAAGGATTTGAATACGATTATGAACAGGATTATCATTATTTCTCTCATCATATATTTGTCACCTTTGCTGATTTAGCATGAATTAATTTTGCTTGTTCTAGATCATAGTGGACAACTGAAGGGCCGAATTGCAGATGCGTCTTCCAAGGCACGAGTGGGGGAATATGTAAGACTTCCTTGCCAGGCATTTTCAGAATTAAAACAGCTGGGCAAGGAGTTAAGCGTTTATTGGTCGTACTGTAAAGCGATGAAGTGCTACGGTGAAAATATAAAATGGTCTTGGATAATTGGTATGACTTACAAAGGGATCACTCGATTTAATGATAAAGGTAGGGTTCCACAGCTGGTCTCTGATAGTAATTAAAAATAAAATGATGATAGAGCGGTTTTCAATTCAGTGTCGAAAGTAATCAGCGAATTGCTTTTGTTTATAATTACTTCACTCAGGGATCGGTTCAAAGTTCTCGCGCCACTTTTTCAACCAATCAGAAGTGAAACCAAAACCAATTGTGGCTCGCGGGTGCACATTTTCCCCCGCTTTGTGTCGGCTATGTGTAATTACTTCGAGTTTTGATTGGTTTACTGGATTGTCTCCGTCCTTTTTGATTGGTCAAAGTAATTACTTTGGTTTTGGTTTTACGACACTCATTTGAAAACCGCTCTAATGATGATGATAATAATTATGATCATGAGAATATGATGTTAACCCACAAAACAATTCAGAGACACCCAGCGACAGTTTTCTCTCAACTGCTTTTTAACTCTGTCCTAACCTCCTTGGAGCGCCTTTAAAGCTTTGTACGTTCATTTTAGTCTGCGCTATAAAGGTTCTATCTCTGTGGTTATTCTAGGGGAACATTTTGGCCTACTTCAAGAAAATCGTAGGTATTATAACATCTCCGAAACTCATAGCTTGCCTTTCTTCGGTACTCACAAGGACATTTTTAACATTAAAAAAGAAACAGGTATTATTTTTTTCGGATTACGAAAGTTCGCTGTGAAAATGTCCTGAAGAAAATCCTAGGTGACTAAAGGCCTTCTGAACACATAATTTAACGAAAAGTTCCGTTAGGTGCCCCTTAATTGCAATTTGGAATTCTCAGTTGAACCTTTATTTATGAACTTATTAGATCAAGGTATTCAATGATGGCAAGACAAAATCATTTTCTCTAGATGGCGGTGATGACCTAAAGAAAATCAATTCCTAAAGTAACCTGTCCCACGCTCTCAGTTAGTGGAGACGAACGAAAAAAGAGGCCAGAAAGAGGAAAAGCAGGGCAAGAGAAGGAGAACTGGGGAGAGGGAAAGCGGAGGGCGGGAGAGCCCCTCCCTAGTACTCTATCGTTGTTGTTGTTTTGTTTGTTTTGTTTTGTTTTGTTTTTCCTTCTTCTTCTCGCTTACGCCTTTTCCTTGATCCGGCTTTTTTTTTTTTTTTTTGGTGCTTTTTTGTTCAAATTTCTAAGCAAGGACAAGCGTAACAAAACAGAAGCACCGGATCTTGGTGAAGGACCTTATCAGCGACTTAAATATTATATAGAAACCTAAAAAAGAGCAAGGCTGATATAACGGTGAAGGAGTATATTTTAAAAAGCCAATATTTCGAAAGGCACTACTTCTTCAAAAGGGTTTTACAAGCAATAACTACGGTTAACAAAGACGTCACTGTTACGTTAATGCATTCATTGATTGATTTTGATTGACATTCAGTTGTGTAATTAAATAGCAAAATGGGATAACCTTTAGACTAAGTAAACTTAGAGTTTTAGTCGCGGAGAACTGAATGTAACGGTATGTTTTGCTTACCTGTTTCGCTTACCTGTTTCTGTCCTATCTGAACTGTTTAACCATTCGATTTCTGGTGGATGAAGAGCTGTGCTGATCGAGAAGGAAATTCCCAGAGGAAAGCACATGAATGAAATGGCGCTAAAACAAGCCAACACCAACCGACGTACGGCTAAGTCAGCATTTACATGAGTCAGAAAATAATTAGCACATGCAGTAGAGCACGAGAGACTTCCATGCGAGGTAGGACAAGCTATAGTTAAACCCCAGGAAGCGTACGAAACTTTAACCTCATCACGCGAAGAGTATGCCAAACCCATCGATGATGATTACGATTATGCTAAAGAAGAAGAGTGGCTTTCCAATTGCCAGGAAATGTTTATGAGGCTAGAAGTAGATGCTAAAATGTTTATGGAAAGTATAAATCTCTCTTGTTCAAATAACTTAAAAGAGATTGGTGATTTGAGTAAAGGAAAAGAAAGCGTTAAAGCAATGGAGCACATGGAAGCGAAGGAATTTCAAATATGCCGCCGGTAAAACCAAGCAAGGAGTCCCACAGCTCTGGAATGACGCTTATTCAATCCATTGACTAAGCCTTTCCAAAAATTAGTGCCAAACAAAGCGCCTCTTCGGTAGACGTAATTGACAGCGTCCATACAGCTGATGACATGGAAAATCACGCAATGAACAGCGTAAAAAAACGCTACACTGACACCGATCGCTACTACAGAGCAACTGTCACAATATACAATTCAAACTGGCCCCTGTACGTTCAAACTATAGAGAAGCCGAAGCTAGCTGATTTTGCCAGAAAAGTAAGAAAATATGCGATCTTTCGTTCCGATTTCAAGCACATGACAGAAGCAAAGTACGCGAATTGAGACGCGGTAACGCTCCTGCGAACCTGCTTATGAGATAAACCACTAGACCTGATAAAAGGAATCGGAAGAGACTGTGCTGCCGCGTGTTAGTATCTAGACTCCATTTATGGCGACCCGCGATTCGTATCAGACACTGTAACACAGGATGTAGTCCAATTTAAAGTCTTATAGGAAGGGGATGACTCGCGATTCTGTGACCTGGTACATTTTGTCAAACGATGCTATAATACTTTGAAAGAGGTCGGACTCCCCAGCAATATGGACAACAGCCACATGCTGTCAGTCATAGAGAAGAAGATGTGCCCTAACGACAGGAAGGTTTGGGCCAGAGATTTGGAAAGGAAATAGAAGTCTGCTACACAGCATGACCGTGGAAATGAAACCCGCGAATGCGCACCACAGCTCCGACGAGAGTGGGCTCACCTGTTACGCGCAGTGTCCATCACTTAAGAGCTGACTGCGACAAGAACAAAAACACCATTTGGCAAAATTGCTGGTTGTGCAAAAGCTAAAAGCACTGGCCTGATCGAGGCGCGAAATTTGCAGCCCTCGCCGTCGATGACCGCATCTCAACCGCCAAAGCCAACCACGTGCGTTTCAGTTGTTTAAAGACAGCGCATGCGCAACCAACAGTGTATAGAGCGCAAGAACGTAACGCGATGTCCACAACATCACCATCAATTACTTCATAAGAGTAATGCTGTCAAGATTAGCGTCGCCATCACAGTCGGTACAAAGGAATCTACGGCAGCAATGACCTTTTAAAGGCTTAATCCGTCAGGAGACCGCAGAAACGCTAGGATTAAAAGGAAAGGATGTGTCTGTAACAGTTGCCAAAGTGGGCAACAATTGCCAAAGTGGGCGGTGAAGAACAGACGATGAGAACAAAAGAGTCTAAAGTTCAGCTAGCCCGCATTGATAAAAACAAGCGTTTTACCAACAAGGCCATCAGGACTCTCAGTATCAGCGACGAGATCCCAACAGTAAAAACGTTACAACTACCGGAGCTTCTTGGTCTCCCGAACACAAGATTCAGGCGCGACAAGGGACACGTTGACCTGCTAATCGGTTTTGTCATGCATACATGCATGCTGGCGAGACGAGACAAGCGGACAACTTGCTAGCACGCAAGTCTCCACTGGTATGGGTAGGTTTTGGAGGACAACCAGAACAGACCTCCGAAATGACCCGCATATTACACGTGAGGTAGGCCTTTCCTATAGATCTACGTGACTTCTGTGCGACAGAAACGATGGGTGTGACAGTGAAACCCTGTGTGTGCAATGCAGACAAACTGACGCAAACAAAAAGAGAAGAATTTAGGCTGCTAGAGGAGCCATGTGTCAAAGTTGACAGAAAATGGATAATAGCGTACCCTTGGAGAAAGGATTCCAAACTCCTGCCAGACAACAGAGATTTAGCAATGAAGCGCTTAAATTCAAACGAACGACGCCTGAAAATAAATTAGTGGCAGTGGCAGTTATGGGTGAGAGAGATCAGCATGTTCACCGCTTCCTGTGGAGAAGTATGGAAACAAACAGAGATCCAGACGTGTATGTTAACAGAGTGTTGGCGTTTGGGGACAAGCCAGCTCCCGCCATGGTGCAAATAGCGCTAAGAAAGACAGCTCAAGAAAACAAAGCCGATTACCCAGAAGCAGCTGAGGTACTAACAAACAATGTTTACACGGATGACATATGTGAGTCAAAGGATACTGTGAAAGAAGCAAGAAAACTTACTGAAGACGTTTATGAGGTCTTAAGGACGGTGCCTACTAATTAAAAATATTTTTGCCCCGGTGTGTGATTATGCAGGAAATGTAGATCTTAACAGGTGTTATTGAAATCCAAAAAGAAAATTGGGGTAACCACGCATTTTTCAAAGATAATTCTTAAATAATATTTGTAAAAAGCTTTAAAATGCAAAGCAATGTATGGCGTTCTTTCTCAAATTGAAGCTTAATTATCTCTCAAAATGCATGGTTACCCCCAATTTTCTTTTTGGATATTAAGAATACTTACTAAGATCTACCTTTTCCGGATAGTTTTAAAAAGCGCAAAAATGTCCTTGTACTAGTAAGCATCACCGATAGGGAACCCGAGTATCTTGAGATGCGCAGAACGTATGCGCAATAACAATAGTAGGCAACGTCCTTAAGAACAGGAGCATTCAACGTTAAAGGGTGGATTTCCAACAAGGTGCTGACAGAGAAAGCTAGCAATAAAACAGAGATAGTAGTAGACGTGTTTCAAGGAGATCCTTGTGGCATTTCAAGACGGTTAAGTTCTACTTGAGAATCAGACCAGAACTGATGAAGCTAGTAGACAGAGCCCACGAGGAGCCAGTGAAGACGACAAAACGAATGATTCTAAGTCAGGTTGCCAGAATATTCAATCCTGTTAATTTTTCAGCTGCGTTAGTTATCCGATCGAAAATAGGCCTGCTTCAAGTGAGGCATTTAAGACTAGACGGGGACGACGAGGTGCCTCTCACAGTTCACGATAATTGGATTTCAATGTTTTAAGAAATGAATGAATTGAACACCGTGTCCTTCCAAAGACGCCTAACCGTATCCAATGCCGTGGAACCGCCAGTGCTGTGCGTCTTTGTCGATGCCTAACAGGTCGCATTCGGAGCAGGCGCCTACGTACGCCAGAGAAAGGGTGACAAAACGTAGGCGGTGAATGAAATTCATTGCAGCGAAGGACAGAGTACCACCGCTGAAGCAGCTTACAATCCCACGCTTGGAGCCACAAGGAGCCGTGCTCGCTACAACAAGTTGCAAAAATAGTGGAGACACGTGACCTTCTTGGGGCGTATTTAATTTCCCTATTATCTCTCACACTGCAGCCCCCCTCGACCCCTTATCAGTGTTGCTAGCAAGACAAAAAAATGTTGGGAACTTAAGCAGTCAACATTGAAAGGGGGAGGGGGGAGAGGAAGTGGGAAAGGTTTAAATTCTAGATGCGGCGGGCATTGGAAGCTAGAAAAGGTGTTTTTTAATGAAAGTGTCTCAACAATTTTGCAACTTGTTGTAGCTGCCTCGCAAAATCCATTCAATAGGAGTCCAGGATACGATTCAAAGATGTTAATTTCTTCACCAACAGAACTATCACCTTGGCCTGGATCCAAAGTTCGTCCCGAAGTTTTAAGCATTTCGTGTCCTCTAGGGTTGGAAAAATTCAGAGTAACACAGATCCAAGTCAGTGGAAACACATTTCCAGTGTGGATAATGTAGCTAACAACCTATCACGGGGATCCCTGTTAGTGAGATAGATGAATGGCCCGGAGTTTTTGCACCAGCCAGCGAACCTGTGGCCGGCTCAGCTAGTTTCGCCAGCCAGCGAGGAGGACATGGAGCGTCGTGAGATACAGAGGTTTATCGCGGTCACAACACAGAAGTGCGAAGATGTTATTGATTTAGCCAAATTCTCAAGCTGGCAAAAAATGATTTGTGTGACGCAACGAATACGCAACTAGCGGTGAAAATACGGCTCCGAAAGCACGCACAACGCGGAATGACAGGACCACTGACCTCTGAAGAATTTCAGCAACCTGAGTTGAATTGGATAAAGAAAGCAAAGAGAAACTTAGACAGCTGCCTAGAGAGAGAGGTGACTTCAAATCTCTCAGCCCGTTCAAAGATGGAAAAGGAATAGTAAGAGTTGAAGGCAGAATTGACAAAGTCGTGGTGACGTACGAAGAAACACACCCTGCACTCCTTCCCAGTGATCACAGAATATCTCAATTAATAGCGCGCCACATGAATAGCTACGGACATTGTGGAGTGGCAGCCACAACTGCAAAAGTAAGGAGGAAATATTGGGTCCTCAAGGCAAAAAAAAAGAAAACGCAGCAAGTCCATCAAGTCCAGGCGTGTAGTATGCCGAGAGTTGGCGCACAAACCAGAAACGCAGCTAATGGCTGATCTTCCAGTGCTCCGGTTAGCACCGCAGACGCCGCCGTTTTACTTTAGGGGGTGTGAATGTTTTGGCCCCTAAAACGTAAAGATAGGAAGAAATAGGACCACCAAACACTACGACATTATCTTCACATGTTTAAACACAATAGCTATTCACATAGAGCTTGCAGTCGACAGCGCTGCAATGGAGTTCATGTACGTTCTGCGAAGATTCTTCTCTATCTGAGGTTACCCAGCAGTAATGTTAAGCGACAACGGCTCACAGATGGTTGGTGCATCGAGAAAGCTCTGTAAGATGGCGAAAGGTCTAGATGCCAATCAGCTACGCGAATATTTCGGAGAAAAGGGTATTCAGGGGTTTTTAATGACCACAGACTCGCCTCACGGGGAAGGATGCGCAGAAGCGCTCTTCAAATTCTGTAAGAATGCATCGAAAAGAGTGATTGGCGAACAAGTTCTATCACCCTTCGAACTGTACACTTGCCTGTTAGAAATCGCAAACCTGATAAACCAACGCCCTATCGGTCGCATCCCCAGCAATCAAGATGATGGAGCTTACCTGTCTTCATGCTTCTGGGACGAGCGACACCGGAAGTACCTCAAAGGCCGTTTAACGATACAAGAAATCTGCGAAGACGAGTAGAATTCGTAAAAAGGATTGCTGATTCATTCTGGTAGCGTTGGACCAGGGATGTATTTCCCGCATTAGTTCCGAGGAAGAAGTGGCTTGTAGAAAGCCAGAACGTGCAAGTTGACGACATAGTAACTGTGGCTGATAGTAGCTCTCTCCGGAGCAAGTGGCATGTCGGCAGAATAATCGAGGTTTACTCGCGATCCGACGGACGAGTTCGTAATGTAAACGTGAGAACAGCCACAGGAGAGTGTAACAGTCCAGTTACCAAGATTGCTGTCGAAGGTGATGACTGAACGAACGTTTGCTAAGATGAGGACTACGACCTTGTCGGAGCAGAGAGTGATATTTCATTGATTGATTTTGATTGGCATTTGGTTGTGTAATTCAATAGAAAAAATGGGATAACCTTTAGACTAGGCAAACATACAGTTTTAGTCACGGAGAACTAAATGTAACATTACGCTTTGCTTACCTGTTTCGCTCGCCTGTTTCCGGCCTATCTGAACTGTTTAACCCGTGTTTACCGAAACCGATCTAACTGGATATCGTTAAGTAAGTGTTCATTGCTGAGAACTCTCATACGTTTATGTAGCGATCATCTTAGGGTTTTTATTTAAACTGCATTACGTATCTTTTAGATCGAATAATTCAAGTCAATTCAATTAAAGACATAATCATTTGATTGGCGTAGACCTGTTGGGTTGTGAACCGTTTGTTGAACCAGGTACAATTTGAATAGTGATATGGCGTGTGATTTGATACAGCCTTAAAAATAAGGATTTTAACGGACTTAACGGATGTGGTACAATAATAATAAGAAATGATAAATGCATATAATAATAATAATAATAATAATAATAATAATAATAATAATAATAATAATAATAATAATAATAATAAAGATTAAAAGCGAATAAAAAGATCACGAAAAAAGGAAGGAGAAATAGAGCCGTACTGCTGGAAGAATGCAAAGTCTTGTCCGTCGCGCAACTAGTGAATTACATGGAAAAGAAAAAGTCGACTGTGAGAAGATTAAAGAGAGAGTATTCGCGGAGAAAAAAGCAACAGCAATCCAGAGAACTCAACAACCAGTTCCAGACTGACCCAGGGCGTGTATACGCAAAGTTCGGAGAAATGATAGCGGAAGATAAGGATCTAAACAGACCTAAGTACAAACCTCGCCCAAGCACTATCAGTAATGAAACAGATGCCAATCAGTTTGAAGACATCGAAGAAGCAAGCTCATTTTGGAGGCAAGTGTGGAGTGAAGGAGGAACAGGAAACAGAAATGCTGCCTGGCTTGAGGATGTAAGAGAGGCAATTAATAAATATGTCCCACCACCATCAAATGAGAATTTTGTCCTTGAATCAACTGAAGCAGTGAAAACTATCATGAAGAAAAGAAATTGGAGCGTTCCTGGGCCAGATAGAATCGCCAACTATTGGTGGAAGAAAGCACATGCGCTGCATGAGGGTGTGACCAAATCGTTCCAATCCATCGGCCAGAGTCCTTCTGAATACCCCATGTGGTTTGCCGAGGGAAAAACGACGTTGATCCCTAAGCCAGGAGAATTCTCAAGTAGCAACCAAAGACCAATTACCTGCTTGAACACTATGTATAAGTGGTTTACATCATGCTTATTAGGACCAATGGATCGTCACCTAAATGAATATGGTCTAATGGAGGGAGAACAGAGAGGCGCTAAATCAGGATGCAGTGGCACTGTTGATAACCTGCTCATTGATAGAATGGTCACACAAGACTGTCACAGAGGGAAACGTAACTTGAGCATGGCCTGGATTGATGTCAAGAAAGCTTTTGACTCAGTTGACCATGAATGGCTTGCTGAGATGATGATTCTACACAGATTCCCAACCTGGCTGTGCCGCACTATCGAGAGCCTGTGCAACAGCTGGAACACAAAAGTCGTCGCAGAGACGAAGCAGGGGATAGAGAAGTCTGAAGTGATACAATTCAGACGCGGCCTCCCTCAGGGAGATGCATTGTGCCCCAGGTTGTTCACCCTGTGTATGAATCCTGTGGCTTGGAAACTCCGAGCTTCGGAGGGGTACAAGTTGTCCAAACCCTTAAGCACAAAGATAACGGATTTGCTGTATATTGACGACCTTAAGGCGTTTGCAGCGTCAGAGATCAAACTGAACAAGGTTCTGAAGTCAACCAAGAGTGCGATGCAAGATATAGGCTTAGAATGGAACCCAAAGAAATGCGCGACCGTCCATGTAAGGAGAGGCGTACAGGTGAAGGATGAAACCGGTGTGCAGTTGGATGACGGAGCAGTACTGACAAATCTAAAGGAAGGAACTTATTACAAGTTCCTGGGAACATTAGAGAACCTAAAACAAGATGATAAGTTAGCTTCGAATGTTGCAGCCAAAGAATACCTACAACGCATGTCAGTCATCTGGTCAAGTCCACTATCAGATCACAACCGCGTAGCTGCATCGAACCAATTTGCCCTTCCCATACTGGGGTATCTAATGTGGACCCAGAGCTGGCCAATAGCAGAGCTTAGGCAAATTGACAGAGAAGTTCGAAAAATCCTCGTTGAGAGCGGCTGCAAACACCCCCTAGGCTCGACAGCATTACTGTACCTCCCGAGGGAAAAAGGGGGGCGCGGGCTGAAATCAGTCGAGCAAGAATACAAACTCGTCAAGATAAAGGCTGCTCTGAAAGTCTACAAGAATCTGGACCCGACCATTGCAGTTGTGAGAAAGTTTGAAGAAAGAGCAGGTGAGGTGGGACACCATTCATTTTTAAAGGATAGCATGAAGTATGCAGCAGAGCTCGGTCTTGGCCTGGACCTTGAGCACCCGTCACCCTGCATCACCCAGGGGGGAGTAACAATCACAGACAAGAAGATCAAAGTTGCCTTGAAGGAAACTGTAGAAAAGCAGAATACACAGGCTGTGAGGGAAGAGAGGTGGCAAGGAAAGCTACACACAAGTAGGTGGGAGGATGTAAGTCTGAGTAAAGCAGGCTGCTTTGCTTGGCTTAAGGACTGGACGTTGTGTCCGTCTAACACCGTTGCAGGAGTGATCGAGCTCTACGAGCAACTATTGCCAACACGAATATATTACAGTCACAAGGTGCGAGTCCGACCAGCTACTGAAGTGGCATGTAGGCTATGCAGTAGATCAGCAGAAACAGTTCAGCATATTCTAGCTGGATGTCCCACCTTGGCCCAGAACAAGTACTTGGAAAGGCACAATAACGCCTTGAAGATCCTGTTCTTCGAGATCCTGAAGGACGCAAACCTTATTGACAAAGTCCCACCATGGTTCTCCCAAGTAAAACCCAAACCGGTATATGAAAACGACCAGTTTCAAGCCTACTGGGATGTCCCGCTGTATGCTGAGCACACCGAGGTGAGGGCAAACAGAATCGATGCCCGTTTTATCGACCACCAACAGGAGAAGGTGATAGCACTAGAGATGAGCTGTCCATGGATTGATAACCGAACAAGTAAGGAAGAGGAGAAGACAGCCAAGTATGCCCCCCTAAGATGGGAGATAAAGCGACAGTACCCTGGGTACGATGTGCAACAATACAACATCATTATTGACGTGCTAGGTGGATGGTCCACAGACATGGAGGAGGGAATGAGGAATTTACTCGGGTCAAGAGTGAGAACTAAAGGAGTCCTGCTAAAGATGCAGAAATCGGTCTTATCAAGCTCTCTTAATATTGCCCGCACTTTTAAAGTAATCACATAAACTTTACGAGCAATATAACACGAATTTCATTTCAGCAAAGAATATTATTGTAAAAAAAAAAAAATGTATTATTATTATTTATTTTTTTTTTTTATTATTCTTTTTTTTTTTTTTTTAAATTTTAGCAATCACTTATTTTATATTTTCACATAGTTTAATAGATTTAAGTGGATAATACTTTTAGAAAGATATTTGTAAATAGGACTTGAACATGGTGTTTTTAAGGAGCTCCTGGGTTACGATTAACGCCCCAGGTAGCTTTAAGGTATTGACATTCAAAAGTTTCAAACTGTCATAATAATAGTAATAATAATAATTTTCATTTATATGTAAAGCCATCTCAAGAAAGAAACTTCTCATTTAGACTCTTTTTGAAGAGAAGGCAGATAGTCTATTTTCATTACACTGCTCGCTGGTTATCCAGATTTTGATTTCCACGATAGTCTGAAAGAGAGGGAAGGGTGACTTACCTTTTATAAGAATTTTTGATACTGGGAGGTGATTGTGTCACCGTGTTGCGTTCCAGGTCACTAACAGAAAAGAAAACACTACGATGATATGTTTGTGTAAGTGTTTTACACAGTGAAACAACCATAATCAACTCTTATAGGAGAACTGAAGGCTAGAAGATCAATTTTATTGCGCCTTTTTATTGTCGAAATATAACTTCCATTATCTAAATTAAAAAAAAAAAAAAACAGGACAAATCCCTCTTCGTCCTGTAAGGCCTTGAATTTGCTCTAAATTCTTGGTTGTTTTTCCAATTTAAAAGGCCTGCCATTTTGCTTGCTCTTTCTTCCGGTTACTGCCGCCATGTTGTGACGTCATTGCGCACAAGTCTCACGATAGTACTCCGCTTTTTTCGTCGATAATACACGTAGATTAAAACTGGGATGCCGGGACAGCAAGAAAAATATCAGCTTGATTGATTGTATTCAAAAGGCCTTAAAAAAACTTGATTACTTTAGCTTACAGACATCTAGTCATGCTCATAGCTCTTAACTAACAGATCTTAGACTACATATAAGCTTAATATCAATTAGACTTAGATGTACCGGCAGATAAAGCTATTCGTTGTGTAACGTTGCATTCTAGCTTTTAGACCGTCTGTTTGCAAGGAGAAGTGCTAAAACTGCCATCGTGGGTCTGAATCAAGCGCGTGAATTGTGAGCTCTTGCGAGAAATGAACAACATGTATGTAAACACATAACTCTGTTCGTAGTTTTCCGAGTTTTCAAACTAAAATTTAAAAAAAGAACCCAGCTTGAGGCGGAAATACCATTCGCATAATGACGAGTCCCAGTTGCATGAAAAAATAATTTTCCGGTTCACTTCTCCGGCACCGGGTTTGCCACTGAAATCTCCCGAAGAAATAAAACATTGCTTACTTACTGAGTATAAATGGAATCGATGGAGTCACAAAGGTAACATTTCATCGAATACATGCAACTGTCGCATCGACCGCTGTGGCCAAGACACTTTCAAAACAGGATGGGTTTGAAATGATCCGAAGAGGTATGACAGTGCTGGATATTCGGCAAGTTTTTTCTTCTAAATTAGGAGGATCCACTCTTTGAGAAGGACTTCATTTTGAGCAAGGAAACGATGAAAACTTATAATTCTTTTGGTGTCTGAGAATTCTATTAGAGCTGCCCACAGTAACGCACTAAACCATTTTT
>NW_027179765.1:825000-838293 GCF_036669935.1 Montipora foliosa
CAAAGTCGGTGACCCCCATTTTTTTTTTTTCATTCTTGGAGTAAGTACTTTATGACCTAACTCTAGGCGAGAAATGAAGAAAATCTCACCGTAGGAAGATTTTGGCGCGAACGTCCTTAAGACCCCATCACAGTAGGCTTTCAACTTGATAGCGATATTTCGAGAAGAACTGTCAATTAAGTTGTTGTTCGCGCGATTGCTAGTCTTGAGGATCAATGGTTCCTAAGAGAGCATTATGGCGACGTCAATACATGTCTTTTGCATTTGCAACAATTAATTGTTGCTTTTGTTTGATAGTTTTCAAATGCTGGACAGTAGTTTAAGCGCACGTAATTTGTCTTTAGCTCTTGTCTGTTTGTTTGCTTGTTTGTTTTTTATTTCTCATTTTCTATTTTGATCAGTGAGTTTGTTTGTGCTAACGATTAGTTAGGTTCTTGAAAATCCTCATAGCAGAACAATTCAGAGGCTGGAGAATGCACGGCTTATAATGCACGACTGAGAAGCGCACTCGTTGCAGAAAGAATTGTCGGACTTGCTTTTTACTAGCCAAAATTGAGTTGTTAGCCGGTATTTGTAGCAACGCAGTGTAACGATCCTTCTTGACTAGAACTTCCTCATTTGCTTCGCAATTATTCAATATATGCGTTGTTTCAATTGTTCACTAATTATTTCAACAGATAAACCAAACATAATCTCAGTGGGTCCCTTAACAAACCAGTCTTGGATTGGACAAACAGTTCAAATAGCATGTGTGGCAGATGGATCTCCTATCCCATCAATCACCTGGACAAAACCAGACGGAACTGAACTAAGAAAGAAAATATCTACAGAGAACACAGTGGATGTACAGATGAAAAGTGATGAAGATTTCGGAAATTATACTTGTGACGCTAGCAACATTGCTGGTGCTGCTGATACACGTTGGGTGCAACTGAACCAAATAAGTAAGGGAATCAAAAAAACAAAAAAAAAAAAAACAAAAAACAAAAAGAACAAAAAAACAAATGTGTTTATGTTTTAAACTTTATCGAGTTTGATGTGAGTCACGCACACAAGGTGACGTTATAGATGTTTCTAATTTAAATGGCCCCAACCTAGACAGACTATGTCTATTTACATTAGAAACAGTAGAATAAGCTGGGAACTTTACAACCTAACCCCCTAAAACAAGGGCTTAAATTATCGTATATTGTGTGGATAGGAGGGTCAACAATGATAAAGTAAGGTGATTTACGTCCACTAATGCTATAATTTAAAGCCCATCTCCATGCAACACAGTAGCATTTTCTTTTCTTAACCATTGTATATAATATATAATACATGCTATTTTAAAAGCTACGGACATCGCTGGCAAATCCGTTACCTTGTACCTTGCTGAGCCTAGTTAATCTCCCCATACAATAAAATTGCTTGACCCGGTCACATGACCTGACAGTAGCGTTCTCAGCAAAGCCATGCTACATTACATGCTATTTTAAAGGCTACGGACATCGCTAGCAAATCCTTTACCTTGTACCTCGCTGAGCGTAGTTAATCTCCCAATGCAGTAAAGTTGCTTGACCCGGTCACATGACCTGACAGTAGTGTTCTCAGCAAAGCCATGGTGGAGGAAAGTCCTATGGCTGGAGAACAGGGTCTTTTTAACCTAAGATCGCCAGAATAGAAGAGTAAAAATAAAGGAGAAATGGCAATGGAAGAAATTGCTGAAACGTTGGATCAAAATGGTAGGTAATTCTTTGCCGTTTTTTTCTCTTTGTTGTTGAAGTCCCGAGATTTTCCTTTGAACGATTGCTGTATTTTCAGTTTTCAATAATTACACAAGCCTTTTCTGCAGTACGACCTTGCGCAGAATACCGCTGAACGCCATCTGGTACTCCAAGCTGAGCGGTTAGAAACTAGGGCTGGGCATGTATTTCATTGGATGATAGATTGAGCAAGCTCTGCCTAAATCTTACCTTAGAATGCTTCATATTTTTTCTAACATTTGCATGAAGCCAATACCTCACCAAATATTGCAAAGCACTTTGCTCAGCTCTTTCCTGAAGTGTGCAGTGGGCTTAACCTAATTTCTTTTCCAAACAAAAAGTAGTATTAGGACAAACTGAAGAACACTTAAATATCTGAATATCCTCATTCTTTATCCCGAGGTAAAGGCTGCCATAAAACTTTTTTTTAAAAATAACCCTAGGGGTTCGGTGATAAGCGTTTCTTCCCTTCTTGAAAGTTTTAGACTACACTAGTTTGGACTGATTGCCATACAGGTTAGTCAGTTTCTTTAGGACGTCTAAGAGTATTCCTTGCACCGAGAATATATGGGAGGGTCTTATCCTCTTTGCGCTCGGGCATCTGTGAATTCTACTTGAATGAAACAAAGAAATATGCATCACCAGTAGCAAGGAAAATTCCGCTCATCTTGCATAGAGTAAACCTGGCCCTCCAATGTTTTCTTAAATTTGGCCGTGTTTATGTTTGACAGTCTTCTATGACTGTGCTGTAGTGATATTCTCTTTCTTCATTTTTTTGAAGAGCCACCAGGGTCGCCAAGCCTCACGACAAATGACGATGACATCGCTGCTTCCTCGTTGATAATGAAATGGACTGCACCAACTGACGATGGGGGAAGTCCTATTACAGGGTACAATTTGATCATACTACATGGAGGCAATGTCATTCTAAATGAGACCAGAAGTGCTGCCACCAGTGAATATCTGGTTGAGAGTCTTACCAGAAGTTCAAATTATACTTTGAGGGTTTCTGCTATGAATAGGGTGTTTGTAGGAACTGCAAGGGAAATTAAAGTGACGACTAAGTATGAAGGTATACAAATACTATAGTTTCAATCATTATCCACACATTGGCCATTGATCCGGCGTTGTTGTCAAAGATCTGTGACCTCAGCTATTGTTACTAAATGTACGGGTGGCATGTCCATACTATTTTTTTAATACTGTTGACGAACGAGAAAACCCAGTAGGACAGATACTTGACAACAGTTCCTGTTAAAGATAATGATCGTGAACCATACCATGCACAATCAATTTACCACAATTAGTAGGGTAAATTGCACGTCTTGGACAGATGCATGTCTTCTGCAATCTGTACGAGATGTAGAGGACATCATATTGACAAATTATTGGAATCATTTTTGGCTTCATTTGGCTTTTGCGCATTGTTGGGTCTGTTACCTTAGGAACGGCTTCTTCCCAAATTTCTCTATACCTCAAACACTTTTCACAATTTAGGGTCCCCCTTTGCCAACAACAAATAATGGTACGTTACATGATAAACCATATTAAATGGGCCGTCTACATAGAGCTTCGAAAAAAGTTAACACTTGATAAAGTTCACCACTAGATCTATTAACTACTGGCACGATGTGCAGGGTAAAATTGTTCTCCGTGGAAGCAGAATTGTTATCAACTAATGCTTGTGCTTTTTTCAACTTGTTTTATGTTCAAGGAGTCCCAGGTGCTGTGAAAATTGAAGACCTTCCTTCTAAAACAAAGAGAGTGAGCATAAAAATAAAGTGGATTGAACCACAAAGTAACGGAGCACCCATCACCCAGTACACAGTCTACCAACGGATTGTAGGTAATGTTACGGTTGGAGAGTGGAACAAAGTAAGAGTAATCATGGACCCATCAAGGCGTCAAGTCATTGTGGAATTGGATAGAAACAAGGTGTATGAGTTTGTGGTGACTGCCACAAACAAGCATGGAGAAAGTGTGCAAAAGGAAAAGAATATGAGAAAAGTTGTTGTGCTGGGAGGTAAGTAAACATCGCACTATATCTTAGGTTTTTACGTATTGGGCTACTTTTTTTCCAAACTCTTTAGCAATGTTTATGGGGTCAGGAAATGGTAGCCTTTTTTAAACAAAAAATGCTCTTCAACATTTTATTAGTAAGCGCGAATCTCTGATTTCCGGGTATTTCCACGATATGATTTTTTTTTTTTTTTTTGCACTCCTTTTCGCGAAAAAATAACGAAGACCGGCTGAGTGAGACACGGTTTTCAAATAATGTTTCCAGGCTACAAGAAGAAAGGGGTGATTTTTTAAAGCATTCTCGCGTTTAACTCTATCCTAGTGAACCGCATACCAACAAAGCACCCATTAAACAGCACATAACTACAGTACCAACGAATTTTAAATAAAAACGACACGGAAGAAAACTAGAAGAGAACGTGGAAAATCAAGAACCTTTCAAGGTGCCATGCTAATATTGGACAAAAATTAAGTGTATGGATTTCTAGTGACTGTCACAGAACAAGCATTAAGATAGTTTACGAAGGGGATAGAATACCGGGAAACTTGTGGTTTTGGAAAGTTGGTGAGGCGGCCTTGTGTTTCTGTTTCCATTATGCATAGCTACCTTTTAGTTTCGTTTATGTGATACCTACAACAGAGTCTGCCAGCTCTTTAAATGCTAACACTTTGCATAGCTTTTGCCGCAAGCACGTTTCCACTAGTTTAAAAAACATATCTACCTGAGAAACTCGCCTTAGAAAACTTATGAACTTCCTCGTATCCTCTTGCTTATTAGTTTACCAAAGCTACTTAAATATTACGGGCAATTTACTACAAGAAATAAAGACCTTTGTCTGTTCTTCCAAAAGGGTTCAATTCCTGCGTTGTGGGTCATTTGTAATGGGCTAACTAAAATGTTCATTTGGGATTTGAGGTATACTTAATCCCTCCATAATCACACCAGTAAGGAAATTTGGTCATCGGAGTGAATAGGTTTATACTCAACTTAACCTCAGGGGACGTTTGAGGTGAAGGCTACGTCATGATGCTTGGGTTAAGGTATGAACATTTTTTTCAGATTCTTCTCAGCCAAGGAGAGTTTTGCTTATTTTTATTCCTTTTTCTTCTTTTAACTTCAATTTGCATACTTTAATCTACAGGTTTTCCGGAACCTGTAGTTATTGTCAATGCTGAGATTGATGACAAGAAAATAACCCTTTCTTGGAACGAACCAGAAGGAAACGGAGCAGGCATAACCCACTACACCATCTACAAAAGAATTTCAAGTGATAAGAAGTGGATAATCGTTGGGGAAATAAAGGACATCTCTAACCGTGTGTTCGTTGTCCAAGTGGAAAATACAAAAAAGCATGAATTTGTTGTGACCGCAACAAACAAATATGGCGAGAGTATGGTATCTAAAGAAAACATAAGGATAGAGGAAATGCCATATAGTGGAGGTAAGTCTAACTGTTAAAATCGGCATTTGCCTTAACCATTTGTAACTTTATTTTCATTTCAAAATCTTTCATTCAAAGACAACAAACAGACCAATTCTTTATAGATTAGCATTATAAGAGAGGTATGCAAGCGACCTAATGTAAGTACCATTAAATACTTTACTGGGACTAACTACTATCGTGCTCCTTCTCCCTCAGCAACTCCAAGTTCTTTGGAAAGACAGAAAGGTAAGAACAATAATGTCCCCTCTTCAGATATAAGAAATATTTCATTGCGTAATTTCAAGTTTAGGGTTTTTTTTAATCTGGAAAGCAAACGTATCAAAAAGAGTATTTTCCGATTCTGACCGCAAGCACATCTACTATCACAAAGTATCTCAGAGAGCAAGCTTCTTTAAACGCTTCAAGATGAACAGAACTTTTTCACTTGCAAGCTGTGAAGCTGATCTATATAACTGATCCAACTCTTTTATTGTGGACTATGCCCAGGGACATGTGAATTCTTTTAATGCTTTCATATGTTTAAGCCTTTTTTTATAAACGTGTATTATGTAATTCAGTATTTACACTGCTATGCTATTTTCTAAAGTTAAACGATTTTTTTTACTACTATTACCTTTTCTGGAAGCATAACAGACTACCAGAAAACAAAAACAAAAAGAAAAAAAGAAAGAAAGAGTTCTATTCAAATACCGATTGCTCTGAGTAGCAATTTGCGGACCTTCATAACAAGTACCTTTGTGCTTTCCTTTTGTCAGGTTTTTACGTTGCTCTGCATATTTTTTCCAACTTATTCGTCTTCCTGGTCATTATAATTATTGTTCTATCTGTGATTGTATGGAAAATACGCCGTCGTCAGTGTCCAAGTTGTGGAGATGTTAGACCTGCGGTAAGTTGTCAATAAGATCTCGCCAGAAGAATACATGTGTATAAGGTGAATCCTGGATTTAGAAAGTGTGATTATGTTTTAAAACGAGCATCAGTGTTTCATTGTATTTTTAAAAACAATCGGTGTAGTCGAGTGTTTTTAGACCCGATAAAACACGTCTTGCGAGTTTTTTGAACGGCATCAAAACCATTTCCACAACGTGCGTCCTTCTGGATTGCAAACAAAGGCTTAACATGTGAAAGGAATATATTAGCATACAAGGGTTTAAGCTCATGCATGTGACGTTTTTATCAATATTTTGATAGTCTCTTAGGCTCATTAATTATTAATGTTTTCGAAAGGGTCTTCAAAGCGTCGAGTCCAATGACTCTCGCCATATGCTCGCCAAACTCTCTATCTGCAGGCTTAAGGCTGCTATCCTGTTCTTCCTCTATATAGTGTATTTACACATCTACTTCAACCAAGTTTACAACTGCACAGAGGCTAGTAGGATAGGCCCAGTTCGACATCTCAATTCAAGCATGGCTACGAAGCTTTGTGGTCAAATTTCACCGCTCAGCTCTGTGTGCTAAAAATCTCAAGGAAGATTTCTAAACAAAGGAATGTTACATTTAACCCCAAAGCCTTGTAGCCATGTGTGAATATTTGATATATCGAAAAACTTTAAGGGTAACCACTGCTCCAACTGTGCCCTTCCCTGGAATACCCGTTACAATAATAGTTGACCTGAGACTAAATTCAATTGAATTCTTTTTTTATGCACACTTTCCATAGCATTTACACACACAATGTGTATTATACATAATATTAAAGGTAAAAGAATGATATTAGGCCACAATGTTAACAGTATAAAGGTGTGCGGGGTCCAGAGGAGCAGAGCTTTCTAGTTGGCTTTCTAGTTTCTAGTTAGTGCATGACTGTCATTTTTCTGGATTAATCATCACCAGGATGCAGTATCTTTGCAAGTCGAAGACAATATAGGGCTCCCCAGTGATCTAAACACGATGGAGTCAGCGACCGACAGTGATCTAAACACGATGGAGTCAGCGACCGAAGCAACTCCAGCTGCGGGAAGTGGATACTATATGCCACTTCATCCGTCTGGAAGAAGCTGGGAAGTGAGTCGAGAAGATGTTTATGTTATCAAAATCATCGGTAAAGGAGCCTTTTCTCAGGTTGCCCAGGCGACAGTGAAAAACGTACAAGAACATGAGGAGGAAACAACAGAAGCAGTAAAAATGTTGAAAGGTTTGGTTCCCGCCTGTCCTTGTTATATTCTTGTAAGAGCACACAATTGAAGCGGTAAACTAGCTTTATAAGGTTTAGAAAGTCGACTTGCGTTGATACAGTGATCAGAGGATATAAACACTAGAAATAAATAAGAACACAGCTTTCCAACTCCTACTGACCACACTTTTACGCTAAATGAAAAAAATAAATAAATAAATAAATATATATATATATATAGAGAGAGAGAGAGAGAGAGAGAGAGAGAGAGAGAGAGAGAGAGAGAGAGAGAGAGAGAGAGAGAGAGAGAGAGAGAGAGAGAGAGAGAGTTACAGGAAACTCAACACTGGACAACTTCTGTGGAAAACTGTAATTGCCCTGAGCGGGATTTGAACCCACGTCCCCCTGATCACTAGTCGGGTGTGATGACCACTACACTATCAGGACAACCATGCTGGCAACATGGCTGATTGATCACTTAATGTGTGGCACTTTACGTGGGACTCCCTAAGGGCCAGTTTTTCTATGTGATAACGTTGGATCAACATGTGATTCACAGGCGGACAAGGGTAATTAATGTAAAGAGTCAGTTAAGTAGATCCCTTGAGCCAACAACGTATCACCCCCAGGAGAATCGCAAATAGATTCACAATCCAAGTTGAGGAAAATTAAGAGAAAAATACAGGAAACTCAACACTGGACAACTTCTGGGGAAAACTGTAATTGCCCTGAGCGGGATTTGAACCCACGTCCCCCCTGATCACTAATCGGGTGTGATATATATATATATATATATATAAAGATGAATTTCTGGAGTCGGACTAGTTCAAAAACATTTAATTGCTACTCGGAGTTTCATGCTTCTAATGAAGCAATCATCAGGCAACTGACAACAACAACGGTTACATGTAAAGATATACAAATTTGAAAGTGGGGAACAATGCTTACTAGCATAACGTGTCAAGATGTGATTGGACGGAAAAAGCGCTAAACGATCGGGTAAGACTATTTTAGGTGAACGCGCTACTTAACAGAAATTTCTTAGAATGTCTACAGGTTGATGTCATTTCGTTCCTGTGGTTAAGTGTCGACATTTCCGGCTTACAAATTATGAAATATTTTTCCCATAGACAAAGATTACATCTTTTGTTGGCATTAGAATACGACCTAGCTTGCTTTACTTTTTTCCACTTAATCTGATAATCGATGTTCTGTTCTTTTAGACTCCAAATATACTTGCTGAGCTCGGTTACATTTTTGTACCGTTCGTGCCTGAAAGAACATGTATGGTTTCTGTAGCGCTCCTTGAATGTTGTATCACACAGACCGATGTATGTCTCTTTTGTCTGTGAGGTCACGACCTCTGCTTGGTAGACAATGTTCCGGGTGTTACAATTTCCTCAAGTGGGCAGGAATTCTTGTCTCGGCAATTACAGTTGTCATCGATTTTTTCTGATTGATTTGATGATTTACTGATCTGGGCTTTGTTGTGGCTGGAGATGATGGTTTTTACGTTTCTCATACAGCTGTAGCTCAGCTTAAGGGTGTTTCGGTTGAAGATTTTGTGTAGTGGATTGGATTTAGGAAAATGTTTATCAATTAGTTGGAGGAAGCATTTACCGACTTTTGTTTCCACATTTTGGCTGTATGGCGGGTTAAACCACATGATGTTTCTTTGTCGGTTCTTGCTCTTTCGTGATGCATCAGGAATTGGCGCTTTGTATGACAGGTTGTACTTGTAGCCACTTTTATTAAGCGCATCTTGGTACACACCTTTGGCCTTGTCAAAGCAATCTTTGTCGGATGAAATTCTGAAAGACGCTTGTTGATGGATTCGGGAATGTTTCTTAGGATGGAAGGTGGATGGTTGGATTGCTTGTGTACATACAGCGGTATGTTTCCTTCTTTGTGTATGGTGAGTGCTTTCCGCTTTTTAGGTCGAGGGTGACATCTAAAAAATTAACTTTGGTTAGGTTGGCATCTACTGTGATTTTAAGGTCATTATCACGGAAAATTTGGCAGATATCTTTCTTAATTCTCTCGATCTCTTGTCGTGGTTTATTGAATGCTGATAGCCCATCATCGCGATAAAGACCGATGCTATTTCCGTACTTTTCGGTGAGGCGTGATAAGATGTAGCAACCAACCAGCTCGCGTGTTTCTGCTCCATCAAATGATCCCATGGTGACATCGAATCGGTCGTTGGAGGTCTTCTTTTCCCACGGGACGTTTTCGCTGAACAGCAGTGACCTTTTAGCGTGGATTATTATGTCACGCTCATGTGCGCTGATGGGTTGGTAACTATTGGCGAAATCCAGCGCCTTGCGGAGTAGCTTCTCGGTTATTGACGGGTAAAAATCGCACACGTCAAAACATATGAAAGATAGCACTTCTTTTTGTTGCAGGCCGTTAAACCATTTTAGAACGCTGGATGTGTTTTTCCATTGGTTGATTTAGTTTTATTGCTGATGGTCGTGTTGATATCATCAAGGATGCGCTTGCTTATCACTCCGATTTCAGATTTGGATGGATTGATTAAGCGCAGGTCGGGTGGTCGTGGAATGCGGGTTTGTGATCTTTTAAAGTAAGAAATGCTTCCTTTTCGGCTAGCTTATCGATGCGGTCATCTAGTTTGAGACTGTTCAGCTATTCTTGCAGGACTGTGCGTTTCAACTTTTGGACAACTTTGCTACTTGATTTTTTGTTAGGTTTTTGTTCCATTCTCCTTGATTAACTCTGTTGTAAGCGGTTATATTCATTTCTGTAGAATAATTTGTGGTTTTTGTCAGCAGGGATTCCTGCCCACGTTGGGGAAATTTGTAATGCCCTGAGCGGGATTTGAACCCACGTCCCACCTGATTACCGGTTGGGTGTGATCACCACTACACTATCAGAGCAAAAAAGAACCATGCTGGCTACATGGCCGATTCTGAAATAGTCAGTGGGAATAATTTCTACGTGTTCTCCCAGGCTATGTGTTTTTCCAGCAACTAGATGACACTGGATCGACAGGATGACGATTCACATGTAACTGATTCACATGTAACGATTCATCACATGTCAACATATAGAATATAATATATATATTATATATATATATATTATATATATATATTATATATATATATATATATACTTATTATATATATAATATAATAATATATATATATAGTATATATATATACAGATGTGTAAGACTATGTTGGTTTGGCCAACGTATGATGACCTTAGAGAAAAGGATCACAAGGATACAAGACGATTCTTTCTTACAAAAGCATACGTTGAATGGACAGAAGAAGATGGCGAACTTTTTCTCGTATATAATACAATACATTACAATAAAATTAACAAATAATACAAAATGCAAAGAGAATACAGCGGCAAGAGATGGTTAATTACAGCGAATCCTATTTTTTAGAATTAAACTCTGCACCTTTTTGTCAGACCATGAGGTTTGAGGGTGGATAATTGCGCACACCAAACAGCTTCTCTTGTGAGAAGATACGGTCATCAAGAGTAGTATTGTTGCGCTAAGGTTACATAACTGTTCAGATTATGTAAAAATTCAAAATCTTTGAGAGTATGAGGTTCTTTTGTTGAAATGAATAGCAACTTCACAAGTACGTTTTTTTTTTTTTTTTTTTTTTTTTTTTTTAGTGATCATGGAAGACTTTTGTTGCGGAAACGAATTTTAAATTGCATCCTTGCTAGTGGAACCAACATATTGCACATTACATTTCTTGCACGTGACAATGTAAATGACATTTTTAGATTTCCAACTGAGAATTTGAGTGATAGGAATAGTCCTGCTAGTACTAGTACTAGTAAAAACAAAATTCTGTCTCGCTTTCCTTTAAAAAAGACTCCAAACAATTTGGGGGTTCCACTTGTTCTTGATTTTTTAATCCCCGATTAACCACATGCAATTGGAAAAATTATTAGGAAACACAAGCACTTAATTTATAATTCACGCATCTCTAAAGAAATATCTTTCCTCGAGAGGGTCCATCATTCCTGCCTTTCGTAGAACTAAAAAACATCAAAGAAATCCCTTAGCAGTAAGCTTCGTGGGCAACATCGCGCGCATCCGATAATCAGCGGGGTTGCTTTAAATGTAACAGCCAAATGTGATTTTATGTAAAAAATTTGTTTAAAGGAAAGCAATTGTTTGTACTAGTACTAGTACTAAGCCAGGACTTATCTATCACTCACAAAATTCTCAGTTGTAAATGCTAAAAATGTCATTTCTTGGTCACGGTGTGCAAGAAAATGTAGATGTGCAATATGTTGGTTCGCACTAGCAATGACTTAAAATTCGTTTCCGGCAACCACAAGTCTTCCATGATCACTAAAAAACGGTACTTGTGAGAGTTGTCTATCATTCAACACAAAAGAACCTCATACTCTCAAAGATTTTGGGGGGGGGGAAAGTTTAAGAATTGGACAGTGTATGTAACCTAGCCGCCAACAAAATTACTCTTGATGAACCGTCTTCTCACAAGAGAAGCTTTTTGGTGTTCTCAATTTTCGGAAACCTTAAACCTCATGGTCTAAACAAAGGTGCGAGTTTAATTCTAAAAAATAGATTCGCTATAATTAAACACTATCTTGCCGCTGTATTCCTATTTGTCATTTTGAATTATCTTTTACGGGTAATTCTTATGGGATTCCATGATAAAATAATTAATTTTCTTTGCCTACTTGTGTTATGCTATTGTTTTGAATAACTTATTTAAGGCCTTTCATTTTTTGTAAACTTTATTCCAAGCAGTGATATCGCAGTGCTGAAGAAACCCGAATGGGCGAAACGTCCCTGCATTAAAGACAAACGAGAAAAGTTCGCATCTTCTTCTGTCTATTCAACTTGAAAACGAAGATTGTAAGTACAAGATTTGGTTATGTAAAAAAACTTAGTACAATAGCTCATTAATTTGATGGGTGTTAATCTAGATTTAGAGGCTCGGTCCCATTGCAACCATTCATAACGTTCTCATTCTTGCGGATTTCTATCGCTTCATGTTCGTCGTTACGAAATGAGGGATGTCAAGATCCACGTCTAGCTTCAACCACACGATTACCATTGTGTATATTGGCAGGGAAATTTGGTCAAAGGTAACACGGCTGACGGACAGAACGTCTCCTAGACTCAAAAGGCTTAACGTCATCATCAGGATCCTCGAACGGTAGATCGCGAACATAATACAGAACGAACCCTCAGATCGCGCGGAACAACACGTGACGTGGGAATCATCGAAAACAAGACCGGAACGAGATCAAATCATCACAAGAGGGCTGATCCTTGAAAGTCAGTAGCGAACACGGTCCGCCCCGCAAAAAACTGGCAAACACTTGTAACCTTTTCAGCATCTACTGTCTTCCGAACAGACGGGGTAACACCTCCCGACGAACCACAATTGGCATGAACTAACTGAATCTGGGAAGTGTAGCACAACACTGTTTTGGACGAGCGAAGGAACGACCTGGCTGTACACAATTTAGGGTTGGGTCCACGCCTTTTCCCATCCCGTCAGGTACTGATTTACAGTACCCAAAAAATAAACAAACAAGCCAATTTGATCACAATCACACTAGCTTTTTTTTTTTTTTTTTTCGTGAAAAGACAACCTTTATTCCAAATAAAAACTAAAACCAGCTATTTACAACACACAGCACACACTAAAGAAGGGAGGAAGCACAAGAAAAACCGATTGAAAACCAAAAGCCGGAGTAAGCAGCTAGCCGCTCAGAGCGCGGGTTGCGGCTAACGGTAGAGTCCATGACCAGCGCAAATTCCCTAAGGAGAGACCCTGATAGGGGCGGACACCGCGAACAGCGCACGGACAAAAGGCCTACAAGGATTTAATGGTACAACTTAGATTATAACTCGGGGAATGTCCATTCTCCACGGCACAAAACCGTCCAGAAGCCAAAGATGCGTCGAAAGCGAGATTGAGAAAGGCGTTTAGAATCC
>NW_027179766.1:0-7500 GCF_036669935.1 Montipora foliosa
TGACTCGGTTTTATTAGGCCCATGCCTCCCATTCTCACTGGCAGTACCAGCAGCTCACGTTCAGCTTGAGAACAGTTGTGACTTGTAATGGACGGTATTAGGGCATCGGCTATTGCGTGCTCCAGAGGTACGAGTAGTCTTCTTTATCAGGCAGAGTTCTCAGAAAGTACGTGCAGCGGTGTTTAATTTCATCCAAAAGTGAATGCTGCGTAGCAAGGGTGGGGCTGCGACAGAGCAAACTCAGCTCATTTTGTCACCTGCATTACCCATCCTCTACTTTACCGCTCAAGTACTGCTCAATGTAGGACCTGAGGCCCAACCCAGTTGCTTCCTTCCTTGTGTGGTGATCTTAATTGATGTTTCTTCAAAGATGCTCCTAGCAGGCTTCGAATTCGTAACAAGCCAGCATTTTTCAGCATTAGAATATTAACCTAAGTCCATCCCAGCTATTGTTAGCACATCCCACCACACCCTGATATTCTGTAGCGACCTACACCTTGTCGCATCATCTGCAAACCAGCATTGTTTGGCTTGACTGACTACTTCTAGACGACAGATGAGCGGCTGAAGACTGAGGGCATACACGTACATTGCTAAGGTATCGCCTTGCGTGGTACCCTCCGCGGAAATGAGCTGTTTAATCCCCGCTACAAATAGTCATGTTGGTGCTTAGTAGGTACTGATTACAAATTTAGCTGGACATAGAACTCTGGTGTTATAAAGGCGGCGGCTCGGTTTAATGTGTGGAAGGCGATGGCGCATCCACCAGCAGTGCTGCATCGGCTTCCTCGTGCTGGAATAGGCTGTCCATTGCGTGTACCGCTGCCCCACTCCCGGATTTATGAATAGTAGCACTAAAGAAAAGCTTGAAATGGTGAAGGTTCACGGACAACCGGAACAGTTTAGAGGGGAGTACAACATCGATAAAAGTGCGGACTCACCCTTTTATCGAATGTGCTCTGAAAAGAGGGAAAGTGTTGGTCACATCGTCAGCGAATGAAGCAAACTGGCTCAGAGGGAATATAAGAAAAGGCATGACAATGTTGCTAGGTATGTACATTGGAAGTTATGCAGGAAAAACAGTTTTGAGAGGGGTGAGAAATAACATGTACATAAACCAGAGTGAATGAGTGGGAACGGACGTTGTAAGCTGTTATGGGACATGACTATCCAGTGCGATCAAGCGATTGAGGCTAGGAGGCCTGATATTGTGTTGGTTGACAAGGACACCAGAGAGGTCAACATCGTAGATATAGCAATTCCTGGAGACACTCAAATGAAGAAGAAAAAAATGGAGAAATACCAGCTGATAAAGGACGAGATCGAGAGACTATGAAAGTCTGTTTGGTACCAGTTGTAGTTGGTGCCTTGGGAAGGTTTTCCAATGGTTTTGAAATAATAATAATAATAATAATAATATCGCTTTGATGAACCAAACGATGTTTTTGAAGTTCATATTAAATCAAGACATGTTTCGGCTGAAACATCATCCATCGTCAGTTGTGCAATGAGAAATAAAATGAAGTTGTGCAATAAGTAGTGTAACAAAGTGAGATTTAACATGAATAATTAAGGATGAAGGCGAGAACAGAATAAAAACACACACACAAAACAAAGAAGAAAAAAAAAACCAACGTCAGTGAATTCATAGCTCAGTTGGTTAGAGCGTCGCACCGGTATCGCGAGATCACGGGTTCACACCCCGTTGAAGTTTTCAGACTTCTTTACGCAGTTGCAAAAATTGCGTTCATAACTGCGAGGATCATAGCTTCACTTGATTTCATATCCGCAGTTCATATATGATTCATTTTGTATATCATTTCATCAATGATTTCTTTCTCACGGGAACATTAGAACCCATAAATGACCAGCTCCTAACGTCAGTGGCTTCATAGCTCAGTTGGTTAGAGCGTCGCACTGGTATCGCGAGGTCACGGGTTCAAACCCCGTTGAAGTCCCTAAGTTTTCAGGCTTCTTTACGCAATTGCAAAAATTGCGTTCATAACTGCGAGGATCCTAGCTTCACATGATCAAACTATTTAGGCTAAGAAAAGAGACTTATTAGTATGAAAGAGATAAATTAAGATGTTTGACTTGGGAATTTAAAGATCTGCTCCCAAAGGATATGCATGGCTTCTTTAATTTTCAATTGGAAACGTGTGGAAGCAGAGTCGAGGATTTTAAAACAATTTTCTGAACAAAGGGAGCGACATTTAAGTTAATAGTGCGCCATTAATCTCGCACTTTAAATCGGTTATTGGTATTTGATTTTTGTGACGTTATTTAACACACTAACCAAACGGAAATTAATCAATGAATGAGCCAACTTAGTGCGCGATACTTATCTAAGCTTACCTGCCGGGCAGTCTATGCACCGAGAACTGGTGTCAGAAATATTAACAAAAGTACCAAGCGGACACGGAAGAAGCTTGAGGTCACTGTTATTATAATGATTGCCAAATCCAGTCTCATAAAACACCTTGCGCAACGACCATTCCAAAAAACTATCTCCAGATGTGATGTCTATAAATTCGGAGTCATTCGTCTCCACACCCCTGAAATTCAAAATGGAAGAGACAACAAAATTTTCAAGTATCACTAAAGCTCCTTTGGAAACCTGAACCTACCAATATTGTCACTGTATTTGACGGTGGAAAAAAAAATGTACTTGTTGTCATTGTCTTGGAAGCCACTCATTTTAACAAAGCCTGATTGAAATCGTGAATTTGATAAATCATTTTACCTTCAAAACTTTCTATAATTCGTTTTTGTTCGAGTAGATAACTGTTTTCCCCTTTGTGATCGTGATACTGTTTGCCCATATATTCTTTGATTTGCCAAAATTGAAATGACTTGGAGCCCGTTGTTTCAAAGCACGACTTAAGTCTGTTTATATTATCGACTCAAGTTTAACACTTGAAAATGAGAAAACAATAACTTAAATGTAACAATGATGAGGACAAATACGACCTTTATAGTAACCCCAAGTCAAGCAACTTAGGACTTAAGTTCGCATATTTTCTCGACTCAGTACTTTATCGTTTGCACTAAAGTTCTTGAAATGTTTCTTATCAGGCACGGATCCAGGGGAGGTGAAATGGGTGAATTTTCACCCCCCTTTTCTGAGCCCCCCTTCTTGCACAGACCTCAAACACCTCAACCAGGCTTTGGTTCTATTACATTATTACAAAAATTCACCCCCATTTCAAAATCCTGGATCCGCGCCTGCTTATCTACCTAAAGAAGTAGCTTACCGAAAATTTAAGACCATTCCCAAAAATATCCTATTAATACGTCCTAGGATAACTCTACTCTTGCGATGAGTTGCTGTATGCCTCTCATTCCCAATTCAGACTGAGGTTATGTTTAATTTTAATCGATAATGACCGTTTAATCTTTTTTTCTATCACTAATCTTGTCACTCAGTTATAGTCCCTAAGTGTGATGAATGGACATCAGTGACGAATGATCCAGTAAAATAGATTTAAGGCAACCATCATAGGAACAGGAAAAGAAGAAAGAAAGAGTCTTCATTTACTCACAGTAGCATTTTAAGGTAGCAGTTCGTGGGGGGCTATGCATTTTTGTAAGAGACCCAAATGGAAGGAGTAATTTAGTCAGCTTTTTACTAAGAGCCAATGATAGAGTTGAACTCGGGACCACCAAGGACAATTTTATTTAGTGGTTAGATTGGGATGTTAGCCCGGAACATCCAAATGCACTGGATCATGCTGCCTCAGGTGCTTCAGCAGAGCATTATTTTGTGGGTTAGCCCAAGTGCTTTGTTACAAGTGAGATCCATTGATAACTTTGTCTGAAACCATCTGACAGCAAGTAGTAGTAGTAGTAGTAGTAGTAAGCCATGAAAGGGTTGCAAGTCAAGCAGTCCGGCCGTACGTAAACAGGAAATTAACTTTGAGGTACTCACACGTGAACAAAGCAGACTTCCTTAAATTTGATGGTGCCAATTTCGCCCTCACGCAAAGTTCTAAACGAAAACACAGTGAAAACAGCGTTGCAGAGTTGTTATAATTATGGGAAACATAACCAAATCGATTACGGTTTGTAGTGTCTATCGGTGCTGTGGAACAGTCTACCTACGGCAAGGATTTTCATGATGTTTCAACAAACGTTCTTGAATTTCCCGTTTTCCCAGCATACACGGGAAATTAATATATTTTGCATAGCTAAGGGTATCCTTGCGATGTGTATCATTGCAAGTTGTGACAGTACATACCAAACAAACGATGGCTACCATAGGTCGTAGGTTGGTGAAATTAAGACAACTTCAATGTTTTTTTTGTTATATTTAGGTCTGTCATTGGCACTTTTTTCCGTTTCATTTAGGCCTCTTATGTATTTAAGTCAGGTGTAAACATCCTGTGTCAAGCATGTCGTAAGACTGTGTGCATAAGCTATAGTTTAAGCGCTCTGTTTCACTCCCGTTCACAAAAGACTTAAAGGGAACCTCCACTAAAAAACAAAGATGACTTTATACCATAGGACATATTGTTTACAATGAAAATTGTTTGAACTTTTTTCAATGAACAGGAATTGAATTTCAGAATCACTTGTTTTTGTTTTCAAATTTCCTGTTCACCGCCGTCATAGTTAATAGAGGGGAACGGTTTGGAAGCTCGGCAAACATCAAAGGAGCAAACAAAGATGCCAAGATTTAGGTTGGAAAGTCCACAACCATGCACAATCTTATACCTGCCAACTCTCATGCCTTAGGCGTGAGTCTCACGCCTGCGAATTGAAAACTTTGATCTCACGCCGGCTCACACTTGCGGGCCAATTTCTCACGCCTGATTGAAAAATGTGAGTTGTTGCCGTCTTGCTTGACACAATTTCCAAAAATATGTTAACTCAGACCCATGTAAGGAACGAAAACCATGTGTAAAATGAATAAATGACCATACCTTCCTCGCGATCTCTGATTTTTGGCGTGAAAAGCACTGGGAGCGAGCTCGCGTTTATACGCGTTTACACGTCTTCGAAAGACTATGGACGTCTTCGGAAGACTTCGGAATTCTTCGGAAGACTTTGGACGTCTTCGGAAATCTTCGGAAATGTTTGTGTCATCTTCAAAAATCCCAGCACTCCCAGGATAAAAATCTCACGCCTATATCTCAGAGAAAGTTGGCAGGTATACAATCTTTTGTTTTGCGCTCATACACCATTAATGAATTACGTAACCAACACGTTTGTTTTGGTTAGTTCCTCAGTATGGAGTAAACAACTATTGTGTTTGTGCACGGTCAAGGCCATAAAATAGAACAAAAACATACAACAAAGAAATTTGTCGGGTTTCATAACCATTCCCCTCTATTAACTCTGCCGCCATCTAGAATAATTTGGAATTGCAACGGTTGCCCTATTGTTTTAAAACAAAAACTCTTTGTGCCAGAACAAAAAGGGCTTATTTAAGATGGTGCCCAGGAAAATTAGTTTGAAAGTGAAAATAAACGATTCAAAACATCGTTTTCTGATTTAAAAAAAAAATGTTGCGCAAGTTCGATTACAAATATTTTTTTTCGGTTCATGGTAAATCCGTAGTTGGAGTTGAGGTTCCCTTTAAGATAGACTTAAATAGAGTATATTAACAGTAAGCATGATTACATGGTGTCCTCTACCGAAAATGTAGATAACTCCGCTCACATTTTATCTACCAAAAAATGAAAGTTATCCTTTTATGCTGTCTGTTTGAGATACCATAGATACAGGGAACCCTTAAGTGTTCAGAACTCTGCAGAGTAACATTGTGTGCCTGTGGCAGTTGAATCCGCTTGGCTTTTGACTATTCTAAGACGGAATTTCTGCATTCTACACAATTTTGATCAAAAGAATACACCACCAAAAAGTGTCGTTGAATCGTCCATTTTAATTCTATGAAAAGAGATTGACATAAAACCCATGGAAACGGTCGAAAAATTAGGCCTGACTTCAAATTATAACATCAAGCTTGTTTGCAAGTAATTACCCAAAACGGTCTTTGCATTAATACATACATAACAGGTGTGACATTCCTTGTATTGTTGACAAACGATCCAAGGTTTAATGTTCTTAGCTTCGTCCTCATCATGAATCTGTAGAAGACATAAGTACATTACTAGTGAAGCTCTGTCTAAAATTTTAAACTTGTGACCTTTGCAAAACAATCTGGTTTGGAATTACTGTAGCATTGTAAAAATCTTGACCGCGATATCCATCGTTTTGTCCCACAACTGGGGTTACAGACTGTCTTCGAATTTATGAAAACTCGCTTATTCGTTAATAAAAGGTCAAGATAGACATACACAGGTCAAAGGCGAAACACAATAAATATTATATTCCGTGTCCCCGCGTGGTATTATTACCTTAGGCCACACCTCCACACCGGGAATTCAGTGCCCTACTCTTTTCGTTTACTTTGTGGGTTGTTTAGTTTAACTTTGTCCAGATTTAATGAGCAAGAGTTGTGAGGCACGCAGGGCCTGCGGTTACAGTATTTACAGTCGAGAAGACTGAAGTTCTATTCACTAGCAAATGTATCTAAAAAGGCAGCATTTTCTTATCAGTTATTCCCCCTCAACTCAAATGCTTTTGTTCTTACTTGAAAAATCGTGTTCAAATCTGTTTATATACGCTGATGATACCAATATCGCTTTCGCGAGCAATAATGTCGAAGAGATAAATAAATGTATAAATTCAGATTTAGAGGAAATTCCATAAGGATAATCGCTAATAAATTTACTTTAAATACGACGAAAACAGAATTCCTGTTAATTGTCCAATGTAACCGAGAATCTTGCAATCAAAATAAACCCAATTCCTGCAGAAAAAGTTGCCGCTACGAGATCTCTTGGTTTGTATATTGATCAGAATTTAAATTGGGGATTTCATATTTCAGAAATCTCAAAAAAGATTGCCTCTGGCATAAGCGCCTTCAACGCATAACAAATCTCGTCCCACATGAGATACTCCTTACCTTTTATTATTCATAAATCCAGCCTCATTTCGACTATCGTAGTGAAGTGTGGGGGTCTTGTTCAAAGGAACTCTCACAAAAATTACAAAAGTTGCAGAATCGCGCCGCACGTATCACAACGTTCTAAAATTATGACAGTAATACTGATCAACTGTTTCGTGTTTTTAATATTCGTATTCTCAGTATTGGACTGGAACTGGCTTGCAATGGAGGCTAATGCGGGGGAATATTTTAAAAAGTATTTGCATTTGAAAAGGTTCCCCCGCATTAGCCTCCATTGCAAGCTAGTTCCAGTCCAATACTGAGAATACGAATATGGTCTATTGGAACAAACTTAATCATCAACGCGATGTTAGAAAAGCGATCATGATGTGCAAAGCTGTAAACAATCAAACACCGGATTATCTTAGTTCTCGGTTTACTCCGCGTCTTGATGTTTTGAATTATAATCTCAAAAATGTTGAATATACGCTGCCTTTACAGGGGCGGATCTAGGGAGAGGGAGCAGGGGGTGTGCACCCAAAAGATAG
>NW_027179766.1:15000-40000 GCF_036669935.1 Montipora foliosa
CTTACAAATAATTAACATTTTCAAGCTTGGCAAAAATTCCATTAGTCAAAATAAGTATTTAGTTATTAAAGATTACATCACCAATAGGTGTAGGCTTTCGCAACGAAATTAGATAACTTCATGGTAAATATTTTATTACTCTGGCTTTTGAAAGTTTATTTCCAGCTCTTGGTGTAAATAACAGAGAGGGCATTGAGCTCATAGCAGTGTGGTTTTGAAATATTTCCTGCTTGGGCCATCAATGGATGACTGATATGTTTAAGTAATCGCATGGGTCGAGTATAATTAGAGATTAATATCACTTGTATTTTCAGGAGTTGCAGAGATTGCCCAAGTCGCGCAACGTAGGACAAGGGCAATTTTTGCAACTGCTGAAAATACAAGTGATATGAATTCTTAAATTTTATGAGTAAACTTGCGATTACTAGTTTACAGTATTAAAGGCAAAATTTTCTTTTATGAAGAACGTCTGCAAAAACGCACGCTGTTGCGCAATTTGGTAAGAAGCCATTTCAGTGTTCAGTTTGACTAAAACTGAACACTGTAAAATGCTCTAATTTTATTCAATAAACTGAGACAAAAATAAAGGAGAGATCCCTTAAAAATTAGAAGAATAAATTGATTGTTCAAGAACTAAGTCAGGTTGCATTAACGGTGGACCGTGTTGGTTCCCGAAAAATGCAAGGAAACCGCATAAATGATGCAATTCCGTACATTATGCAAACGACTGCACTTTGTGCATGTGGTGAGAGCCCGGTGCCAGGACATTGAATAGTGTGGAGAAAAGCTTCGGTTTTACAATATCCCCGGGAACGAGTTTCACAATCAAGTTTCCTTTGTTCTTTAGACCTTTCTCCTGAATCTTTTGGCGGGAGTGAATGGTCTTGAAGACGAACTAATCCAACGGTTTCAGCAAATAGAAGTGAAAGCTACTCATAGGACATGATATAGTTCTGCCGTCTCTAGTGCATTGAAAAGCAGGTTAGTGGTGGCATAGCTGTCATTAACCGTGGTTGATCCAAAATAAAGCATTTCAGTATGCAATAAAGGAAAATAAGCTCCCCTTTTCCTAGAAAATAAAACGAGGAACGCGCGAACGTTGCGATAGATCCACGACAAGAGCCCACAGAGCAAATACAAAAAGCGTAACTTTGGTTTCACCAGAGACGGTTAGAGCGGAGAAAATATCTGAATTTTGAATGAAGAACCTTTTCCTGTGCTTCCAAATCAATTGCCAGATGTCAAATAACAAAGTTCAAAGATGTAGGGCAACAATCACATGTCGCGCCATGCGTCTTTCACATTCTCCGATACAGCCCCATCAAACAAACCTGTCGTCACGCCCAGCAAGCTTGCGCGAAGAATGTTGACATATTTCCCAGGAAACACGGTGGAAATTGACTGCAATCGCTGACAATGGAAACACCTTACCACTCAGGAAATTTCCTTTTCGTAAATCAAGCAACTGTTTGAAAGAACCCATGCCAGCAAGGAAATGACAGTACATAAATTTTCCAGCCAGCAACAAAACGCTTTGGGAGCGGATAATTTGCCTATATATTATTGGTTTTCACGTGACGTCTGAAAAAACTACGATTAAAACTTTTGAGTTTTTACCTTTGTCGGGTGAAAGACAATTTAAAGATATATCTGCTGACCTGTTTTCAGCTCGGTGGCATGCTTTGTTTTGAAAATAGAGCAGTTTGAATTTCAATATTTTTTTTTACAATGCGTGACACCTGGATTGCTTCTGAGAAACATGTCACGTACATGAAAATATCGATTCGCCTTGTGTTTTCGAGTTCTGAATAATGAATATGACAAGAAAAGTGTCTACGCGTATGTTTTGAAGTTTAGCAGAGCGAAGAAATGTTTTGGGAGTGCCAAAGTAAACTCCAGATGTTTCCACTGGTTTTCGGCCTCCATGTTCGTGTCCCTCTGACGGACACCAGCATTTTGAGTGGTACCCTTTGCCGAATAACTCGAATTTGGAATATCGCACAGCCCTAAAACTTTGACACGTTGTTTATTACCATTCTACAATATCTCAATTTCGTGACTTTATTTATTGGATGGCAAGCGATTTTATTTTTTTCTTTTTCGTGATACTTACGATCTATTTTGCCATTAATTATTCCCCTCATAAACGTTCTCATTCAGCCCTTTTCCCACCGAAAGCCAGTTCGAATATTCTCACCGTTTTCCCTGGGTTAAGAGGGGTGGCTCTTGACTATTATTGTTATAGACGCCTTCAAATGATCATTTCTCGAGTACCTTAAGTCTAAAGCTACCAGATTTTGCCAAGTGTGTTCTATTTAACATTGCTTTGTCTGGTTTGACTCACAATCATATTTGATAAATCACGTGACCAAAACAGAAACTGCCTATTATGACCTCATAAGCCCGTCCTTTGATACACTTTTCATAATATCAGTCCTATTTTTTGTCCAAATAGAAATTTCATTCCAGAGTTTACAAAAAATGATGGGACGTTTCCCATCCGGTGAAAAATAACCGCCTTTTCCTTTCGTTTCCTCAGAGTTACATGTGTTTTTTTTTTTTCAGTGAAACGCACGGCAGAGGATTGGTACTAGTTGCGCTTGCGCCTTCTAATTGAAGTGATGTCAGATTCCCATTGAAAAAGTTACTTCAAAAAACCATCCATTCAACCTTTTTGTAGGGCTCCTGACTGAAAAGCTTCCTTGGCAACCATTGTCTTTCTGTAAGTACCACCCTCTCCCCCCCAGCCCCGAATATATGAAAATGTTGCGCGGGACGTCTATATGATTAGGAAAGTAGTGTAAAATGAAATACAACATTACTTTTCTGACAGATATTTTAGGCAACACTTAAGTTTATGTCATTGTTTTCCTCGAATTGACATTTCATTCTTGTAGCCAAGCGTGTTTTAAATTAATCTTGCTGACTCATCATTTAAGCGAGCGGTCTCCTTCTCAGTAGGTAACAGCTGGAGTTTTAATTATTTCTCGTTTGAAGTCACTGAAGCAGTCAAACTGCTATTCAACAATGTACTGGGGGAGTAAGGTCCGGATACACTGACATTTTCTCAATTTTATATTTCCTTGCCAACTTGTTCCGTAAATAAGAACTCGCAGAATTTCGAACTGCCTTCACTTGGCTCTTGTCCTACAACGCCTCGTTTTCGCGTTTGACTGCTCAATCGCCCCCCACCGGCCACCATTTGTGAATACGGAGTTTACACCGTTAACCCTGACAGTGAAGGTCTCGTTGCTCTTAAGTATTGTTTAGATCAACGGAATGTTAAAGAAGCTATCTTGGAAACACTTCTTCGCTTAACCAAACTGGTTTTGAGACCCAAATGTTTTCGAACCAAGATGGGTCACAACTTCGCCAACCTTTTTGTAGGCAGTGTCGAAACAAAAATTTAGACTCTCAGTACAACGTGCCAAAACCTGATCCTTATAAACGTTTCATCGCATCAGAGTGTGTCGGCCATACCATCAAACAAGAAGGTATTCAACCAATTTATTGCACTGTCAAGTACGGAAATTCTTTCCATCCATCTCTAAATCTCACCTTGATAATTTCGACAAATTCACAAGCTTTTGTCGACATAGAGCTCTCAGTCAATATTCATCCACCAGCGTGCACTACACAGCAAACCAACAGATTCCTACAGTTACCTACTGTATTTATCAACAACGCCACGACAGGTAAAAATCTCTATTCCCTTTTCTCAGTTTGTCAGGCGCTAGTGCCTCTATAGTAGTAATTATTTCAATTTTTATGACAAAACCGGGCAGGTGCCACTTCTTAAAAAGACGCGTCCGGCCATCTCAACTATTGGCGACACAAGAAAACACCAACATCAAGAGATCAATCTAGGCGGGACATCACTACAAGAATAACAAAAGGGAAGGAGAAAGAAAATGCCAATCCCGCAAAACCACGCTGTGAACTGAGAACCATACTGAAACAGGTAATCCCGAAAGTAGGTCAATATTTTCCCATTTCAATTTTCTTTACTACTCTACCCAGAATATGACAGTATTTCAATTTGAGTAATTGATTCCTTCTTAGGTTTTAATCACGACAAATATGTGAATGACTTAATTATCAACAAACTCAAAGAAATCTTTGTGGAGTGACGAGACCCTTATATATATATATATACATTTTTTGACAGCTTACATGCAGCAATAAACTTACAGCCACTGTAGCCTTGCGAGTCCGGAGAAAACCTTTTCTGGGAGTTGAATCACTTTATTGTTATCAAGACTCCTAGAAATGAAAGCAAGGAAAGCAATGCATAAGAAGGCTTCCGCAATGCTAGGTTAACCTTAGTATTCGCTTAACTTAAGACTAGCTTTTATGGTAAACTCAGGAAATTACACCATTCTAATTAAGCAAAAACATTTCAATGAGTCCCAAAGCAGCTTTTATTTTGGTTTTATTCCCATGTTTTCCCAATCATGGCTTTATTCAATTCTAAAATAACAAGAAAGAATGGACAGTTGTTGATTGTTACTAATATCGTAACACCTTCTCACTTCTCTTCAACTGTCAATGCTTTCATATTAATATAGTACCCAGATCTCTTTATTTGGTATATAAGAAACTTTAAAAATGTAACGGTTACTTTTGAAAATGTTTGTAGAGAAGCCTACCAAACGTCAAGCTAATATAAAATGCATTTTTTTAAAAACGTTTACCGACGTCTGTATTTTATTCAAATGTAGTTTATGGAGATAAATTTTCCTGAGCATTGTCAGATTGATCCAGAACATTTTGATAACGTATCATAAACTAAAACTCTAAGTGTTCTCGCGTATTATTCGAAATTAATATACTTTTATAATGTTCTCAGAGTTGTAAAAGTGGAGGACTGCTTGAGAAACAACTGCGTAATTGTTCCTGGTACCCATTTATTACAAATTCATTCGGTATCTTATTTATCATTTTCATTAGTTTAAGGCCCCGTACACATGTACCCGGATTTTTTTGTATCTGCATTTTTTTTCGGATTAAAAAATATCTGCGTCCACATGTGGCGTATTCCAATCGCTTTCGAATCGTTTTCCCTGTCCACAGGTATCCGGATGCACTCTCTGTTGTTAATAATGCGCAAAGTCGTATGTTGGCAGCATTTTCTCTGTTTTGTTAACGAGTTTCACGATAGAGTCTTTCAAGGTCCAAGGTCGATACGTCATGTTAATTTAAAGACAGGATCCGATAGTGTGACATTGGCGAATTCGAAAATTTGCTGATACGACCGCCCACACGTATCCGAATTCGCAGTGTATTCCAAAATTTGCACCCTGAAGACCGTATTCGAAAATTTCCGGATACGGCTACCGAATTCGGCAGATAGGTGAGCACGCAAGCCCTATTGGGAAAAAAAAAGATGTGGTACAAAAATTTCCGAATGTGTGGACAGGGCTTACAAAGTAACGACTGTCTTTTTTATTAGTTTTCTAAAAGTAGCTTTAAAGTGTTTGTTCTTCCCAAAAATGCGAACCCCAAGGTCAAATAAAAGGTTGCGTTGCACCAAAACAACAACAACAAAGAGACACAGTGGAATGGCCATTTTAGTCGTAAGCTTAGAAGGCCAAGCTCCACATGCAATACTTCTGCATCTCATTTAAAACAGCTGCGTCAGTCACTTATAATTTACTGAAACAAATCTTTGTGAAGTTACCAGGAGCATAGACATATAATTTTTTGAAACATTATTTGGGGCATTATACTTATAGCCTTTGTATACTTGTGAGCCCTGCCTTTTTCGGGGAGTTCAGTTATGTTAATGTATAAGAAACCTTCCCCAAACCTGATCCTTAACAAAATTTTCTTAATAATACCACTTTGTAACGGCAACTTAGCAACATTACTCAAACTAGTTTGGTAGGGATCATCCGCCCCAGCACCTTGCAAAAATGGAGGTTGTACTTAACTGATCCCCACTATACTACTAGGAATGATGTTGCCGCTATTTTAAGAGAGTTTAAAGTTCGCAACACAGCCAGTGGCGGTACTTTTTCTATTTTGGTCGCATCCTCTGGTGATACGATTTTTTTTATCAGGTTTCCCACGACCCCACCGCGTGCCAGCAGCCCAAAAGCAATCTCTTAGTCGTTGAAGGAAGAAAGAACCACAAGCAGGAGGGCTGGCCGCTAGTTTTTAGTCCTCCAGCAATTTGAAATGGACGATGTCCCATCTCATCGCACCCAACATTCTAAGGAGTTGCGTGTCGGGTAGGTGGTATCTCTGCCTGTAATCATCCTTGTACAGGGGATTTATTTTAATCCGAATCCAAAGCCCCACTTTTTGTCTGAGGTATATCGCATTGGGCGTGAGGCATACCATCACTGCAATCTGGTTTGTTTTTTTGCACCCCTTAGCATCGCCTCCTTTTTTTGACAAACTGCGTAATCGATATCATGCCTCGTTGCAAAGGCATCTGTTTTGCCAGTGGGCTGTAGATAAGTTAATGAGACTTCACCGTTGTCTGGATCGTATTTTTTGTTGTTTGCCAAGTGGGTTGTAAGGTCCAGTGTAATTATGGTCGGGCAGAGCTATAAAAAATATGGGAAAAGTTGCCATTTTGGACAGCAACAACAACAATAACAATAACCAGAAGAATTACAAGATGTTATAAATACGACAGAGAAAGTCGGTAAACAGGGCATCCGAAATAGCTAACAAAGGTAAACTAGTCTGGTGCCCATTCTTGTGCTTCGAAAAAAAAACAAAAACAAAATATGTTGTGGAATGGCATTTGGTCTTAGGCATTAAAGGCCAAGCCCCAAGTTGTTTAGCTAAAAGCCGTATCAACTACTTCTCAGAAGTTCATTTTGTTCATTTTGTGTAAGTAACTTTTCAGCTAAATCATACAAATCTTTATGGAGTGATCAGGCGACTAGAGATATAATTTTTTGAAAGATTATTTGGGCCACTATACTAGATAAATGAAAAAGAAATTTAAATGCATTAGAGGTCAATTGAAGGGGACTTCACCCTGTTTTAACGACTTTAGCTTGGTTTATGTGCCACAGATGAACACTAATCGTTGTTCGAACTTTGCTCCATGATTTTACAAAAGAAAGGACCGGATCCATGAAGGTGCAAATTAAGTTTACGTATCTAAGTTGCTTTTTCTCTGCCATTATTGTGGAACAGCTTGCCTGTAAAGACTATATGTTACGAGTTCGAATGTTTAGAGGAAAGGTAGCTTGCAAACTAAACTGAACGCAGGGTTGTCGGAACAACAACAAGAAGATTTATTCCAAAAATGAACGTAGTTTCCACGAAGTAAACTCTAAATAACAGCACGTACTTGATAAACTTACACGGCCTCCGCCAACTTGAATAAACACTGCTTCTGTCACACTTGACTAAACACGTCTAACGCCAACTCTCTTCGCTTGTGAAAAACTAGTTAAAAAAACACCCCGCTTGGACTCGTCTACTTATATACTCTGACAATAAGCTTCTAGAACTTTCTAAAATAGTAATCAATCTAATTATAGAAAGATTACAAAACACACCGATTTAGAAACGCTTACGCACGAATCTAAAAATAAACAAACTACAAACTCTCGCGAAGCTTCTAGACAGTAACGCTAGTCACGCAATGCTATTTTTCGTAACACTATAAAGACTTATTTATTTAGGAAGGCTTTTGCCTGTTATTGTTAGATTGACTACTTTTTGAATTATTGATTTCAAGTATTCTTAAGTATATTTTATTGTAATTATTAGGGGTAGTTTTAGTTGTAAGGCTCATTTGATCATATTGAGATGTTAATTTGCGGCTAATAAGTAATAAATTATTATATTATTAATTATTATTTTCATTCTTCCGTCGAAGTTTTCATTCGACAAAACGGTGAATATCAATGAAGATTGCCGCCATGTTTACCTTTTGAGACAACCGCTGACCAAACTCAATAATAGCACTTGTGAGGTTCTGGGGAAAGTAATGTGTCGGTGAGTACTTTGAATTTTATTGCAATAAATTTAAAGGTTGTCAAATTTAGAATTCCTTCACTAACCTGCACAGAACTGCAAAGCATCTCATAAGTGACAAACCCAGCAGCTCACGACTCAGCTCATGGGAAAACTAACCTGTTCTCCTTTCGTTCACGGGTCAATTCTATGCGTTAAGTGGTTATTTTAGATTTACCTTAACCAACCTCGGATTTCTAGAGTATTTTTAAACATATTTTGCTTCTCAGCAATACGTTCGGGAACCGGAGTTTATTTGTATTGTTATCATTTTAGTCAAGATAGTAGAACTGCTTAGAATGCCTTTATTATTTTTTCGACAACCAATAAACAAATAAAGGACCGCTTGGTCTAAATGTGCAGACCATACCAATAATATGGATTTATTACATAACATACCTCAAGACTCCTTCTGTATTTTACTGACAGTCTACATTTGCTTTAGTTTATTGGTTGTTACCAATGGAATAATCAATAGGCTTTTACCAAAAAATAATAACTGTAAGAGCATTCGACGAACCCGTTTCACTATCATCTCCCCCACGTTTGCCGCGTTGCACGTTCGCGGGTGTCTGGAAAACCCGAATAGCGAATAGCGAATAGTCGCGAATAGCGAATAGCGAACAGCGAATAGTCGCGAATAGCGAATAGTACGAACAGTGCGAATAGTGGCGAATAGTGGCCAATAGTCGCGAATAGTGACGAATAGTCTTCAATAGTCACCGCCTTATGCTGAACAATCAAAGCAAATAATATACTCACCTGTCGTCGAAAGAGAGTTTCGTGCATGCTTTTACAAACACTCTAATAAAGAACAAACGTCAAAATGCAAAAATATAAATCACTTTCATTAATACATCAAGCTCATGATCATCTCCTCGCACAGTGGCGCCCGAACATAAATTTTAGATACTCACATTTCATCATCCTCATCTGTGCTGTCCGATCCGGCGAGACACGTTCTGTAAAAAGGAATAAAATCAAAATGTGAGGCAAGTGGTTTGTGATTAAAGAGACAAACGAGCTATTCTGATAACCGTTGCGTTAATTAATGATCCAAATAAGCAACAGGATTTCAGTGCATTTATTACCTTTTCTTCTCAGGGCTCAAGCTGTCCTTCGCCGACACATCTCTGCTTTTTTAGCGGGAAAATCCAACGTTGCTGCGCGGTTGACCAGGAAGTACTGGGTACCAAATTTTCGTCATTTCGTCACAATCCCCCCCCCCCTTCACCCTTATTTGCCACTATTTGTTACTATTCGTCACTATTTGTGACTATTCGTCACTATTCGCGACTATTCGCCACTATTCGCCACTATTCGCACTATTTGTACTATTCGTGACTATTCGCTGTTCGGTATTCGCGACTATTCGCTATTCGGGTTTTCCAGACACCCCACGTTCGCTACCTTTTCTTTGCCATCGGTTTCAATTTTAGAAATTTAACAGAATTTATGAAACTTCATACGTAGAACGGTTTTGGAAATGATTCCGTTGCCACATGACGTTGAAGGTACGCCATTTTGAGTTGGAGACTACCATGTTGGAAGTGAGGGAGTCGTCAAATATTTACAAATAACGTCAACAAAGAACGACATTTTCTTCAAAAAATCGTAAACGAAGACAAAAAAAAAACAACAACAAAATTTTGACATGTCAAAATCCTATTGAAATTTTAGGAAATGTCAGGAAATTTGCTGATCGTTTGTTCAACCACTTCAAAGTTATGAATATTAACTTCAGCGTCCTTCCCAACCATCCCCTTAAGGAACCATAGGCAGCCCAAGTTCGCGTCACTAGAGAGCGTGTAATAATTGATTACTAGTGGAAGATGACCTTTGAGTAAAAGCGGTGTTGCGTTACAGGCAGCCGTTGAGAATTTAAACGCGTTGTAAGACTTTGTATGGGAAATAAAATACCGAAGATTATGAAGCCTAAAAAACGCTCAATTTAACGTTCATTCAATAAAATGAATAAAAATGACTTACCTCTGGTGTATTTTTATGCCTTTTGGAGCTTGCTTTACCGTTTCGGGAATTCCGTGTTTTCAATGTTCTAAGACGAGGTCAAGACTGCACACTACGATTCCGACCGTTGTCAGCTCAGAGGCGGTTTGCGACTCGAAAATCCATCCCTGCCGCGATTTTTTCACGCAAAGGTAAAGCCACATCATTTGCGAACCTCGGTGAATGTTTCGTCGTCAAAAATCCCCACGCTCTTGGCTGGAAATGAGCATTTTATGCTTCCGATTACACGATAGCTGATGAAGTTAACGGCTCGTGACACTGTATCACGACACGGAGCTTGGATCCGAGGTCAAATCAACTCCACTCGACGAGGTACAGTCATTTCATGTACAACACTTACCCCATCCCCACAGCGGCTTCTCGAAGAGCTCCATGGTTACGAGAAGCCGCTGTGGGGATGGGGTAAGTGTTGTACATGAAATGACTGTACCTCGTCGGGTGGAGTTGATTTGACCTCGGATCCAAGCTCCGTGTCGTGATTCAGTGTCACCAGCCGTTAACTTCATCAGCTATCGTGTAATCGGAAGAAGAAAATGCGCATTTCCAGCCAAGTGCGTGCGGATTTTTGACGACGAAACATTCACCGAGGTTCGCAAATGATGTGGCTTTAGCTTTGCGTGAAAAAATCGCGGCAGGGATGGATTTTCGAGGCGCCAAAAAGCCTCTGAGCTGATAACGGTCGGAATCGTAGTGTGCAGCCTTGACTTCGTCTTAGAACATTGAAAACACGGAATTCCCGAAACGGTAAAACAAGCTCCAAAAGGCACAAAAATACATCAGAGGTAAGTCATTTTTATTCATTTTATTGAATGAACGTTAAATTGAGCGTTTTTTAGGCTTCATAATCTTCGGTATTTTATTTCCCATACAAAGTCTTGCAACGCGTTTAAATTCTCAACGGCTGACTGTAACGCAACACCGCTTTTACTCAAAGGTCATCTTCCACTAGTAATCAATTATTACACGCTCTCTAGTGACGCGAACTTGGTTGCCTATGAAGGAACTTGACTAATTAAGGTAAAGCTATGAACCATTCGGTAACGTAATAAGCCATTTCCGAGTTCATGTCTTCCTTCTCTTCAAAGCGAGTTTAAGTGGAAAGTTTTCTTATGAAAATTAGTTTTCATTCATATGTAAAGTAGAACTAATTACCATCACAAAAACTTCGCACTTAGACTCGCTTTAAAAAGGAGGGAGACACGAACTCGGAAAAGGCCTATTTGGGGCTGGCCAAAGCCTCCGAGAGATTTGGTTTTAGCAACGGAGTTGATAATGTAAATTGGCCACTGTACAGAGATTCTAAAAGCTGACGTTTCGAGCGTTAGCCCTTTGTCAGAGCGAATCGAGGAATTATGGGTTACGTGTAGTTTTTATAGTAGAGTAGGAGCTACGCTATTGGTGGTAACATGGCAACGTGAAAAATAGGAATGTATTAGTTAAATCAAAAGCGTTCGTTAATACCGTGAGGATTAAGGGTGCCGATTTGGAAGAGGAATTTTTGTTCTAGATTCTTGCGTCTTTCCGTCGTACCTAGATGTAGGGAAAGGCCGCAGATAGCCATGTGTTTTTTGGAGTGGTTAGGCAGATTAAAATGGCGAGCGACTGGCTTAGATGCATCTTTGTCATTCTTCTCAACATCGCGAAGGTGTTCGCGGAATCGGTCACCTAGTCGTCTACCTGTCTCGCCAATGTATAATTTATTGCATAACGTACAGGTTATGCAATAAATGACATTTGCGGAGGTACATGTGAAACGATTGGTGATCTTAACAGATCGCTTAGGTCCCGATATCTTGCTAGTGTTAACAATGAAAAGACAAGTTTTGCATCGTGAGCGCGCTCATTTGAAAGTGCTTTGTTGCTCGTTAGTTTTGAGCGCGCTTCTAACTAAAAAGTTGCCTACGTTTTTGTCGCGTTTGAATAAAATAAGTGGAGGTCGCGAAAAGATTCTACCAGTCTCGGGATCATTTTGGAGTAACTTAAAATTATTAAGAATCATACTTTTGATTGCGTGATTATGAGGATGGGAAGTGAGGGTGAGTGGAATTCTGCCATTCTTGTCTTTTTGTGACGTTTGTAGTGATGACTGTCGATCAAATCGATCGCGCCCAACACGATCCATCGATCGCGCCCAACAATTAGACAGTCATCACTACAAACGTCACAAAAAAAAACAAGAATGACTCAATTCCATTCAGCCTCACTTTCCATCCTCATAATCACGCAGTCAAAAGTATCATTCTTAATAATTTTAAGTTACTCCAAAATGATCCCGAGACTGGTAGAATCTTTTCCCAACCTCCACTTATTTCATTCAAACGCGACAAAAACGTAGGCAACTTTTTAGTTAGAAGCGCGCTCAAAACTAACGAGCAACCCAGCACTTTCAAATGAGCGCGCTCACGATGCAAAACTTGTCGTTTCATTGTTAACACTAGCAAGATTTCGGGACCTAAGCGATCTGTTAAGATCACCGATCGTTTCACATGTGCCTCCGCAAATGTCATTTATTGCATAACCTGTACGTTATGCAATAAATTATACATTGGTGAGACATGTAGACGACTAGGTGACCGATTCCGCGAACAACTTCGCGATGTTGAGAAGAATGACAAAGATGCATCTAAGCCAGTCGCTCGTCATTTTAATCTCCCTAACCACTCCAAAAATCACATGGCTATCTGCAGCCTTTCCCTACATCTAGGTACGACGGAAAGCCGCAAGAATCTAGAACAAAAATTCCTCTTCCAAATCGGCACCCTTAATCCTCAGGGTATTAACGAACGCTTTTGATTTAACTAATATATTCCTATTTTTCACGTTGCCATATTACCATCAACAGCGTAGCTCCTACTCTACGATAAAAACTACACGTAACCCATAATTCCTCAATTCGCTCTGACGAAGGGCTAACGCTCGAAACGTCAGCTTTTAGAATCTCTGTACGGTGGCCAATTTACATTATCAACTCCGTTGATAAAACCAAATTTTTGTATACTACTTCCCCACCGACGCAGCACCACAGTTTCTTTAGAAACTACCCCCTTCCTCCGAGAGATTGGCACACGTCTATGGGTAAAAGCAGTGCTAAACAACTCCCTGTACAGCACATAAAAGATAAACATTTACTTTTGTTATCACAAATTCGTCAACTTTAATATAGCCAATAGCACAATCATCTTTTGGGCGAGAGGGAACGGACCATGCCCATAAGCAGGATCATTAATTGTTGAGACTGTGCGTCTTAGCTCCGATTACAAGAAAGTTTAGCTTGGATGAATTCTAGATTTGACAACTCTTATTGCAATAAAATTCTAAATCCTCCCCGACACACTCCTCCTCACCCAGCTGTCAACTGTACCTCACAAGTGCCATTATTGAGTTTGGTTAGCGGCTGTCCAAAAAGGTAAATATGGCGGCAATCTTTATTGATGTTCACCGTTTTGACGAATGAAACGTCAATGGAAGAATGATAATGGCAGAGAAAAAGCAACTTAGATACGTAAACTTGATTTGAACGTTCAGGGATCCAGTGCTTGGGCAGCAAAGATGGTCCTTTTTTTTGTAAAATCATGGAGCGAAATTCGAACACTGATTATCGTTCATCTGTGGCAGGTAAGCCAAGCTAAAGCCGTTGAGAAGAGGGTTTATTTTCCTTCAATTGACCTGAAATGCATTTAAATGTCTTTTTCGTTTATTTAGGGTTGTTTTAGATCTACTTGGCTGTGAGGTTGGTGCAACGTTTCCTGTCAACGAGCCTTTCAATATATAATATGGAGCCAAAACTTGGAGATCGCTGAAATTAGGCTCAGTTCATTAACTCCCCATTGTTTTTGTTTTGTACAGGCTTCGTTAGTTATTGTTAAAATGCCATTTCCAATACTTGAAAGGTAACGACTGTTTGTGTCAGTAGCGATCATTTTATTACTGTCATTATTTTTATAAGATGTGCTTTTTTCTCACAAAAAAATGGTACCAAAAGTTGTACCAGAAAACAAACAAACACGAAATGCAGTGGAATAACATAATAGCTTAAATCAGGGTCGTAACGAGGTATATGGGATCAGGGATCAAAGGCCTGCAAAGGACCGAGATCAGGGATCACAGCCCTGGGATCTGGAATCACAATGCGTGGGATCGGGATCAGCAGGATTTTTCATGGAATCAGGGATCAGGGATCCAATTTTTGCTGGTTCAGGGATCAAAATTCTCACCATTTTTGGAATGAGGGATCAAATTTTTGGGTACAAATATGGGATTAGTTACGAAAAAATATACCTCGTTACGACCCTGTTAAAAGGTCAAGCTCCAAATGCAATTCAATTATAGACTTGAAGGGGTTATCAACTACTTCTCAGATCTCATTTAAAACAGGTGTGTGAGTCAGTTATAAGTAAGTCAAACAAATCTTTGTAAAACGACCAGCTTATATATAAGCTTGAAAGCTCATATATAGTTGGGGCACTATACTTACAGCCATTTCAGACTTGTGAGCCCTAAGAACACCTTTTCATGGAGTTCACGTATTACATTGCCATGAAGGTATCTAGAAATAAAAGCATGGAAAGCAATGCCTAAGACAAATTTTGCAATGCTACGTTAAAGTTACGAGTAATAATTTATCTCAATTCTACGTTTAATTAAAGGCATACTTGGCGACATTACACAACTCTAATTGAGCTAAAACAGTGCAACAAGTCCTGATGTAGCCTTTTCTTTAGTTTCGTCGCCAGCTTTCGCTGATCTTGATTCCTGATTCATCAGGGAATCGGATAAAACAGCTTGGAATATTTTGCCCGAGATAATGTAACAGTAAATAATGTAAAAAAAAAAAAAAAAATCCGTATCTCAAGACAAAAATATGTCTTAACTATTGAATATTTAAGGCTTTCTCTTCAACTGGGGATAAAAGTAAACATTTCAAGGGATTACAATCAATGAAGAAAAACGGCTTATACAAAATTGAGAACAGAATCAATGAACGAATTTGTCTATTGGCTAACTCATACAAATCCTTGAGGAGTGACCAGGCGCCTAGCAATATAATTTTTTAAAGGAATATTTGGACAACTATACTTACAGCCATTGCAGCCTTGTGAGCCCTGAGAACACCTTTTCTGGGAGTTTACTTATTTCATTGTCATGAAGACCTCTAGAAATAAAAGCATGGAAAGCAACGCATTAGAAACATTTTTCAAAGCTACGTTAAAGTAGTACTAATTTATGTCAATACTACTTTAAGAGGTGTACTTGGCAACATTACACAACTGTAATTGAACGACAACAGTGCAATGAGTCCCGATGTGGCTTTTATTTTGGTTTCGTTCCCAGCTTTCGCTGATCTCTGTCAATTCCTGATTCATCAGGGAATCGGATAAAACAGTTTTGAATATGATATTGCAATATATCGTGGATTGGGGAAAACTTGTAATAAAACCCGGGATTAGCGAGAACTTTAGCTTGAGTTTCCACCAGAATTGTTTATTCACTATTCAGACTGCTACTAAGGAATAACACCAAACCTTGTCCCCAGGGCCTTCTCCTCGACGATTTTCAAAAGGGCGGCTCGTCGTGAGTAGACCCTGGGCGAGACTAGAGTAACACCATTCCAGATTGACCCAATCATGCGAACAGGCTGATTGGTTTAAACACATCCTAAAGCAGTATGGCGGATGTGGCGAGTGTTTATATGAATAAGAAAGGGCTATAGGAGGTTGTATTGCAGTTCATTTCAAGCGATGTTGAATCAGACTGTCGTTAACGATTCGAAGGGGTTGTCTTTTCCGCTAGATTTTTATTTAAGTAGAAATAAACAGGGGGAAAGATAACAAGCATTTACTTAAAGTACAAATGTGCCGACAGCTAGCTGTTTTTTTCTTTTTTGTATATTCACGCGAGATTAGATTTTCTGAGTACGGAAACAAAGTACAGCTACGACAGCCGGGATGAGAGAGTTTATTATGATCGAATTCCAAATCTAAAAGGGAGCTTAAGCAACGACGACGGCAAGGGCAACGAGAACGTCATCTCAAAATATAAATTCACGTTATTGTAATCACTTCGTGATTATTTCATCTATTTTAATATGACAAGGGTGTGGTAATTCCTCAAAAATGGCTCTGGTCGGCGATTAAATTACGGGAAAAAATGAAAATTTATCCCCAAGTGCTAACGTTCTTCATAAAACCTCAAATTTGGCTATTTCACGTTGTTGTTTTGCTGACGGCGGCAAAGAAATGGACAAAAGTCAAAAGCGCACGTGTAGGGCGTGCAAAGCTATTGTTTTTGCCCACTAAACATGCAAATTTCTGACGTTCTCGTTGCCGTTGCCGTTGTCGCTGCTTAAGCTCCCTAATTAGCAAGTTTAAGATCTGCGACGCGACGGTAACGAAAACGTCATTTTAGATTGCAAGTTCAGGTTTACTAATCTTTTTCGTCATTGTGTCGGCTTCTCTAAATTCTAAAAACTAGTGTAACTTTCCAGGAACTGAATCAGGAGGTGCGGTTTTGAATCTACGACAAATTGGTCATTTCACGTCGCAGATTTGCCGAAAACGTGAAAGAAATGTACAAAAACCAGAAATGCACGTATGGAGCTCGCAAAGTTATTGCTTTTGCTCATTAAATATGCAACATTTGTGACGTTTCCGTTGCCGTCGCAAAGTTATTGCTTTTGCTCATTAAATATGCAACATTTGTGACGTTTTCGTTGCCGTCGCGTCGTAGATCTTAAACTCCCCATTGACACAATGCGCAAAACGTCGTGCAGAAATGTTATTAGCATCGAACATGCGGCTACTGCTATGTTCGAGTTCACAAATCGAAAGTTGTTCAGCGTTGTCTGTTTTCTAATCGACAACGATATGCGTTACAACAGTGGTCAAAGAGAGGCAGTGTGGCCCAGTGGTTAGGGCGCTTTTCTCGAGATCCGGAGATCCCAGGTGCAAGACCCGTTCTGACCACTCGTTGAATTTGATTCTGGTAGTCCCTGGCTCAACTTCCCAGCTGCACTTGTAGATAGCCAACTAGTTTGCCTCCGGCCAGTTGGGATTCTTAACAGATGTTGTTGTTGTGTTTCATTGGCCCTCAAAAGCCCCTATGGGGAGCGGTCAATTAAGTATGTATTGTATTGTCAAAATGTTGTGGACTTACGAGGCGAAGCAGGGTGAGTCCACAACAAATTTTGACCACTGTGATGGCGAATATCGTTGTCGACAAGAGTACAGACAACGCTGAACCACGTTCGATTTGGTTTTTTTACCACGACATTCAACTCCAAAGAAAGCGTTTCTTTTTAAGCGTGACCAAAATCATGACACAAAGAAAGAGCAAGCGTTGTCTATAACTTTCTCGCAATATGATTGGTTTATTTCCCAAAATCAACGTTCCTGATTGGTTACTAAATTGCGTGACATATTGACGCGAGCATGGCGCGTACAGCATTGTCTAGACTCTTATCGACAATGGCAAAATAGCCAATCAGATGACGAGATTACAAGCAATTGTAAAAATTCGAATCTAAAAAAAGCTTCTGCTCGTTACTGTATTGAACTATGGTGCTTTTTTTGCAGTACCCGGGGAAAATGGTTCCTGTTTTATTCTGTCAAAACATTTACATTCCTTACTGTCTTAATTAGGTTTTTTTTTTACAGGTGGGGACCATGTCTCGAATCTTGTTTTAAGTAGTGCATAAGAGAACGGGGGAAAGAGATCATTTATGTTTAGTAAATTTTTTCCACAGAAGAAATGCACAGATTTACGAATGAATACAGAAGAATTTTACTTCATTGCCTTTTTTCCTGTCTGGCCTCCTCCCCATGAGAGAAGGGAGATCCGAGGATATAGGTAACACTTGCTTATTGTTTACTGTAGATAAATTGCAATAATTTGATGAGCCATCTTGGCACTGAAAGGGGGCAATAAAACGTTTCTGAAAGCTGCTGCTCATATCTTTTAGTGTATTCCGCAAGCCAAGGCAATCTCAAAAATAAGGTTTATACTATTAGGCAGGAGCCCATCTGAAGCCTACAACTCTACTGTGTTCTTGCAACGGCGTTTTCACAGGTAAGATTATTTTTAGATTGGATTTCCCGCTAATTAGACTCCCACAGGAGCCCGATGACCAATTACAAGAAATTAAGCTGACGTCATAGGGTCACCGAACCGGAACTGCCTTTGTTTTTTGACCTAACTCGCGGGAAGGGCTAGTCTAAAAATAAACCTACTTGTGAAAACGCCGTTTCACAGATGCTGTATGGAAGGTGCACGCTCCAGATGGGCTCCTGTATTAGGTGATAACATTCCAACAAAGTATTACTTACTAGTAAAGAAGATAAATAAAAATTACATATTCACAAGTATCGTTCTTTGATCTAGGCAATTAACTATATATTTATTGCATTGTAAACTTTTGTATTATTCAAGCTTTCACAACCTTGTTTTTAATCGATGTTGGCATAATAAAGCCATGTTGAAAGACTTCGCTCTGTGTATATGTCTATATTTTGTATTGATAAGCTTTATACCACTCATTTGAAACCTTTACAGTGTATGTTCTGCAAACGTGTTTATACACAGATGACTGGATGAGGCCTGGAGTAGTGGTTAGAAAGGTTTTCCCAGCATTACTGTTTCGGTCAACACTAATGACCATCCGTCAAACTGACATTGGACATTTCCTTACAATTACACGACGCAAAATCCCATCTTAATATGAGAAGCTTATCGCTGTAAAAAGAATGAAAACTGGCAGAATTAGAGCAACAGGAGATAGCGTTTCTAAGCAAAGCCGCGCTGATCTACAGTATTTAGGTCTAAAAACAACTTTGAAGACGGTTAGTTTTTACTTGTTTTGCTGGGTACTACTATGTCAATACTCTAAAAAATTCGATTTTCCAGGAGCTTGTCTCGTTAGTATAGTGGATATTGGAATATGAAAGGAGAACCCATCGATCCGGGTTCAACTCTTTGGCTCGCCTAATCTGAATGTTCTCTGCACATTGAAATATTTGTTTCTTTGAAGTAGAGTTGAGGTCTGAAGTAGATTGTACGTCGTGTAAGTTGAATAAAAAGGGAAATGTCAGTTTGAGGGATGGCAATGAGTGTTGACCTACTGTTTCCAAAATTGATTGTTTCTTTGGTGACAGCAGTGAATAAAATTATCAGCCAGTAGGATGCAGCAACAAATTGCAACAAGCAAATTTTGTTTGTCAATCAACCACTTTTCCGTTTTTGTCATTTAAAACTTATAACAAACACACAAGTAGTGTTTTAAAATCGCATCTCAAAAAATAAAGAGGAAATTTGAAAATATTATGCTTACCAGTAGCCGAGTATTTTAGAAAAAAATTCAAGGTTTATAGAAAATGTGATGAAACAGTTTACAAAGTTTGTGCTATACATTTTCAATCAAAACTAAAACTAAGGAACAAGCATGGAAATCATGAGAACACTAGGATTTTCTTCTTATTACTTGATGGATTATTAATAAGATGGAAAAGGGATCAACTCCAAGGCTGTCTGCTGATGTGAACAACATTAAAGACTCTTCATTCAAGTAATAAATGATTTGGGTGACAAAAAAGGGTGGTTAAAAAAATTCTATACTTCCACCAAGGATTGTTATTTGGTTTGTTTTCCTCCCCACCTTGAGTTTCCACTTTAGCTTCATACCTTCCTTTTAAACATTTGGCTGTTAACACCCTCTGCCCTCTCGCAATTTTCAATGACCATCCTTGATATGTGTATGGCTATTTTTATAACCCCCACAAATTATATAAAAATGCATGTGAGAGGAACATTGAACAATCACGTCTGTTCTACAAAATCATTATTCTCTGACAAACACTATATTTTGTGGCAGCCGATTTCAATTGGATGATAAGGCAATTATAAAAATTGAAATGGTTGTTACAAAATGTAGTTCCTTCCACCAAGGATTGTTATTTGATTTGTTTCCCTTCCCACCTTGAGTTTTCAGTTTAGCTTCATACTTTCCTTTTAAACATTTGGCTATTAACATCCCCTGCCCTCTCGCAATTTTCAATGACCATCCTTGATATGGGTATGGATATTTTTATGACCCCCACAAATTATATAAAAATGCATGTTAGAGGAACATTGAACAATAAGGTCCGTTCTAAAAAATCATTATTCACTGACAAACACTATATTTTGTGGCAGCCAATTCAAATTCTTGCCCCAGGTAATTTAACTGTAAATAATGCAAAAAAAAGAATCCTTATCTCGGCTCAAGACAAAAATATGTCCTAACTATTGAATATTTAAAGCTTTCTCTTCAACTGAGGATAAAAGTAAACATTTCAAGGGATTACATTCAATGAAGAAAAACGGCTTATACAAAATTGAGAACAGAATCAATGAACGAATTTGTCTATTGGCTAACTCATACAAATCCTTGAGGAGTGACCAGGCGCCTAGCAATATAATTTTTTAGAAGAATATTTGGACAACTATACTTACAGCCATAGCAGCCTTGTGAGCCCTGAGAACACCTTTTCTGGGAGTTCAGTTATTTCATTGTCATGAAGACCTCTAGAAATAAAAGCATGGAAAGCAACGCATTAGAAACATTTTTCAAAGCTACGTTAAAGTAGTACTAATTTATGTCAATATTACTTTAAGAGGTGTACTTGGCAACATTACACAACTGTAATTGAACGACAACAGTGCAATGAGTCCCGATGTGGCTTTTATTTTGGTTTCGTTCCCAGCTTTCGCTGATCTCTGTCAATTCCTGATTCATCAGGGAATCAGATAAACCAGTTTTGAATATGATATTGCAATATATCGTGGATTGGGGAAAACTTGTTAAAAAAAACCGGGATTAGCGAGAACTTTAGCTTGAGTTTCCACCAGAGTTGTTTATTCACTATTCAAACTGCTACTAAGGGATAACACCAAACCTCGTCCCCAGGGCCTTCTCCTCGACGATTTTCAAAAGGGCGGCTCGTCGGGAGTAGACCCTGGGCGAGACTAAACTAACACCATTCCAGATTGGCCCAATCATTCGAACAGGCGGATTGGTTTAAATACATCCTAAAGCAGTATCGCGGATGTGGCGAGTGTTTATACGTATAAGAAAGGGTTATAGGAGGTTGTACTGCAGTTCAGTTCAAGCGATGTTGAATCAGACTGCCGTTAACGACTCGAAAGGGTTGTCGTTTCCGCTAGATTATCCAAGTAGAAATAAACGGGGGGAAATATAAATAAGAAGCATTTACTTGAAGTACAAATGTGCCGACAGCTAGCGAGCTGCAGCTCGCCACAAGCGGCCTTATGTGCTGTTATTTTCTGTTCTATATTTGATTTTCTGAGTACGGAAACAAAGTACAGCTATCGACAGCCGGGATGAGAGAGTTTTAAGAGTTTGCTATGTTTGAATTTTAAATCTAAAAGGAGAGCTTAAGCAACGACGACGGCAAGGGCAACGAGAACGTCATCTCAAAATATAAATACACGTTACTGTAATCACTTCGTGATTATTTCAAACTTCTTAATATGACAAGGGTGTGGTAATTCCTCAAAAATGGCACTGCTTGGAACGGCGGTTAAATTACGGGAGAAAATGAAAATTTATCCTCAAGTGCTAACGTTCTTCATAAAACCTCAAATTTGGCTATTTCACGTTGTTGTTTTTTTTTTTGCTGACGACGGCAAAGAAATGGACAAAAGCGAAAAGCGCACGTGCAGGGCGTGCAAAGCTATTGTTTTTGCCCACTAAACATGCAAATTTGTGACGTTCTCGTTGCCGTCGCCGTTGTCGCTGTTTAAACTCCCCATTAGGAAGTTTAAGATCTGCGACGCGACGGTAACGAAAACGTCATTTAAAATTACAAGTTCAGGTTTTTCAATCCTTTTCGTCATTGTGTCGTCTTGTCTAAGTTCTAAAAACTAGTGTAACTTTCCGGGAACTGAATTAGGAGGTGCGGTATTGAATCTACGACAAATTTGTCATCTCACTTCGCAGATTTGCCAAAAACGTGAAAGAAATGTACAAAAACTAAAAATGCACGTACGGAACGTGCAAAGCTATTGCTTTTGCTCATCAAATATGCAAAATTTGTGACGTTTTCGTTGCCGTCGCTTCGTAGATCTTAAACTCCCCATTGACACAATGCGCAAAACAGAAATGTCATTAGCATCGAACATGCGGCTATTGCTTTGTTCGAGTTCACAAATCGAAAGTTGTTCAGCGTTTTCTGTTTTCTAATCGACAACGATATGCGTTACAACAGTGGTCAAAGAGAGGCAGTGTGGCCCAGTGGTTAGGGCGCTTTCCTCGAGATCCGGAGATCCCAGGTGCAAGACCCGATCTGACCACTCGTTGAATTTGATTCTGGTAGTCCCTGGTTCAACTTCCCAGCTGCACTTGTAGATAACCAACTAGTTTGCCTCCGGCCAGTTGGGATTCTTAACAGATGTTGCTGTTGTGTTTCATTGGCCCTGAAAAGCACCTATGGGGAGCGGTCATTTAAGTATGTATTGTATTGTCAAAATAATGTGGACTCACGAGGCGAAGCAGGGTGAGGCCACAACAAATTTTGACCACTGTGATGGCAAATATCGTTGTCGATAAGACTACAGACAACGCTGAACCACTTTCGATTTGTTTTTTACCACGATATTCAACTCCAAAGAAAATGTTTCTTTTGAAAGCGTGACCAAAATCATGCCACAAGGAGAGAGCTATAACTTTCTCGCAATATGATTGGTTTATTTCCCAAAATAAACGTTCCTGATTGGCTACTACATTGCATGACAAATTGACGGGAGCATGGCGCGCACAGCAATACAGCATTGTCTAGACTCTTATCGACAATAGCAAATTAGCCAATCAGATGACGAGATGACAAGCAATTGTGGTAAAAATTCAAATCTAAAAGAAAGTTCTGCTCGTTCCTGTATTGAACTATGGTGCTTTTCTCGCAGTACCCGGGGAAAATGGTTCCTGTTTTATTCTGTCAGAACATTTACATTCAAAAAACATTAACGAACATTCCACTGATGAAGGGCACAGTCCCGAAAGGTCTGGACATTTGTTAATATTTTGTCACTTTCAGCAACATTCTCAACCTTCATTTACATTCCTTACTGTCTTAATTATTTATTTTTTTTTTACAGGTGGGGACCATGTTTCAAATCTTGTTTTGAGAAGTGCACGAGAGATCGGGGGAAAGAGATCATTTATGTTCAGTAAATTTTCTCCACAGAAGAAATGCACAGATTTACGTATGAATACAGAAGAATTTTACTTCATTGCCTTTTTTCCTATCTGGCCTCCTCCCCATGGGAGAAGGGAGATCCGAGGATATAGGTAACACTTGGTTATTGTTCACTGTTGATAAATTGCCATAATTTGATGAGCCATCTTGGCACTGAAAGGGGGCAATAAAACGTTTATGAAAGCTGCTGCACATATCTTTTAGTGTATGCCACAAGCCAAGGCAATCTCAAAAATAAGGTTTATACTATTAGGTGCATGATAACATTCCAACAAAGTATTACTTACTCGTAAAGAAGATAAATAAAAATTACATATTCACAAGGATCGTTCTTTGATCTAGGCAATTAACTATATATTTATTGCATTGTAAACTTTTGTATTATTCAAGCTTTCACAACCTTGTCTTTAATCAATGTTGGTTTAACAAAGCAATGTTGAAAGACTTTGCTCTGTGTATATGTCTACATTTTGTATTGATAAGCTTTCTACCACTCATTTGAAACCTTTATGTTCTTCAAACGTGTTTATACACAGATGACTGGATGAGGCCTGGAGTAGTGGTTAGAAAGGTTTTCCCAGCATTGCTGTTTCCAAAATTGATCGTTTCTTTGGTGACAGCAGTGAATAAAATTAGCAGCCAGTAAGATGCAGCAACAAACAGCAACAAGCAAATTTTGTTTGTCAATCAACCACTTCTACGTTTTTGTCATTTAAAATTTATAACGAACTCACAAGTAGTGTTTTAAAATCGCAACTCACTGAACCATAAAGAGGAAATTTGAAAATATTATGCTTACCAGTAGCCGAGTATTTTGGAAAAAAAATTCAAGGTTTATAGAAAATGTGATGAAACTGTTAACAAAGTTTGTGCTATATATTTTCAATCAAAACTAAAAGTAAGGAACAAACATGGAAATCATGAGAACACTAGGATTTTCTTTTTATTACTTGATGGATTATTAATAAGATGGAAAAGGGATCAACTCCAAGGCTGTCTACTGATGTAAACAACATTAAAGACTCTCATTCAAAAGATAAATGATTTGTGTGACTAAAAAGTGTGGTTAGAAAAAGAAATCAATACTTCCACCAAGTATTGTTATTTGGTTTCTTTCCCTCCCCACCTTGAGTTTCCGGTTTAGCTTCATACTTTCCTTTTAAACATTTGGCTATTAACACCCTCTGCCCTCTCGCAATTTTCAATGACCATCCTTGATGTGGGTATGGATATTTTAATGACCCCCACAAATTATATAAAAATGCATGAGGGGAACATTGAACAATCACGTCTGTTCTACAACATCAGTATTCACTGACAAACACTATATTTTGCGGCAGCCAATTCAAATTGGATGATAAAGCAATTATAAAAATTGAAATGGTTGTTACAAAATGTAGTGTTTATAAGTGTCTTGCATATCATTATAGGTGAACAGTAATTGTGTACAACCACTTGAGAACAAGAACAATAATATTGTTCAGTATTCCTCACACACTTCATTTATTACTGGCATAATGACCTCAGCATGCTTCTTCTCCCATATAGGGAAGGTGGGAACAACACTGAAAACAACGTTGACAGCGACAAAGGGCAAGAGATTTGTAACTGCGCCACAAAAAGTGTTGTCCAGGGAATGGGGGCCAATAAGATCGCAAATGGTATAATAACAGCATCACAAGCAGCCCATGGAGTCCAACAGATCAAAACCAGTTTTCATCATTTAAATAAAGTTCACCCAC
>NW_027179766.1:45000-52500 GCF_036669935.1 Montipora foliosa
ATTGGATACTGGACAGGACAAGCGGTCGAATGTTAGAAGCGACGAGTAATGGACTTCGACAACAATCTGTCGCCCGTCGAGCCGTAATCAAAGTGAGCAGTCTTCCTAACATTTTGCCAAGCGTGGTGTTTTGTACAACACTCAAACCAAATGAACAGTTCTCTGGTAACTCAGTGTGGGTTCAACAAAGACAGATAAGGAATCCATATAGTGGATCTGTTATCTCAGTTGTCTCGCTATTTGTCAGATTTGTATTTACCTGTTCTCAACTCTGCACAGTCTTCCAGTATAACAATTGGAAATTTCACTAATAAGTCATTGACGTGAATGGCGTTTTAGTGGATCTTTAAACAAAATATACCCTCATGGAGCTCAAGAATGGGTCGTCAATTGTATGAGCAAGACAGCGCTGAAAAATAAATATCTGGATTGTAAGAGACGAGTAATGGTCTTCGACAACAATTTCATTTTTCGCCTTTGGATATCAAGTGAGCTTTGTTTCTAATATTTTACTAACTTGGTATTATATAAAACACGGAAATCAAATAGCAATTTTTTTATGGATTTAACCATAGTTACTAACTATGATTTAACAAATTAACATTGAAGGAATCGAACGCCAACAAGAATGCATCACAGTGTTTACTCAAGTCGCATCTTAGTTGTCTGACAATTTACATTTACCGGTATTTTGTACTCAACTCAGCAAAGGTGTAAAATATTTGGAAATGTGACAGTGAAAAATTACTTGAATGAAAGCTTGTTGTCTCTTTTGTGCTTTATTATTTACGGTCAAGGTTCTTTCGAAAAGGGTTGAATGTGAACTGTCAGAAATTTATTTAATTGCATATGCTTTGTGATTGTTTGTTTCGCTTGCACGCACGCAACTGAAATAGGAAGGGTTTCTTGCCTCTTATAGCAAATATGTTGCTTGTTTCAATAAATGTTTCGCTGGAAAATATTTCTGTGAAATTTCTAGCTTTTGTAAATTTATCATGTTGTGTAATTTTCGAGCTTAGCAAATTTGCATACATGTGTTGAAATGTGATACGGGGAGAATTTTTGTGGTAACGCATTAGTCACGAAAATAAACAGGTCTGTTGGAAGCGTGCTTGAGTTTCAACAAAATGACCCCCAAAATCGGCAAAAGATTGTGACGCTGATGAATAATAAAGTAGCTGCTATTACCAAAACGATGGAATTACCTGGTGATAAATAACCTTGTCTTGGAGAGTAAATTTTTGATTTTCCAGAAACAATGGTCAACCTCTGAGAGTTGCGCGATTGTGATCTTTGTGTTGAATTCGCACATTTCTTGTCAAAATTTATAACAATCGAAATAAAAAGAAAACTAACAAAAACAAAAACCCGGTAGCTTGGCATCATTTGACACAGATGCTTCACTGTTTCGCGAGTAAACATGCCGCGGTAAAATAACGCGGTAACTTGATCACTGCGCTCGCTGAATTCGATGTGCGATTTACTCGGTGCAGCCAAACTTGTACAATTACAACAAAACAACTAAAATCTCCCAAACTGTTTTTCGCTGATGGTAACTTTTTATATTCGTGGTTCAAAATAAATGTTGTTTTCATGTCGTAGATTTTGTTACCGATGGCAAAATATTTTATGCTCGATCGACCGTCCTGAAACTTCCTTCTGCTCTTCTTAAAAACAGTGTATCCATATTTATTTACTTTTACATCAATATTTGTTTTGGATAAAGCAAGCTAACAAAATCTGTATCTTGCTTGGTTCGCATTTGATAGCATTAAAATAGAATTTTCGGTCCTATGCTTCTGTTACTGAGTGGTATATTTCTTAGGTCGCCCATCCAGATACTAACCCCGCCGAATAGGAATAACTTCAGCTTTCAACTGTTGTTTACAAAGCTTTCAGATGCTGTCAGATGCTGTCAGTGCACGCTTACACTTGTGGTGGAAAGAAGTTGCATGATCAACATGTCAGCCCAGAAGCCAATGTTTCTCGATTCCCTTTTATTTTCTTCAGTCTCTCTGGGTTCAGTACTTTGCTAGTAACCACATGTCTTCTCAAGGGGCTATTTATCTAAGACTTATACCATGGCGCTACAATGATAGACAATACCAAAACAATATCGTGTACTGTTAGACCTACATATTACGCAAAGACAACGGTCAACATGTCATCCCAGAAGACAATGTTTTTCACTTCCCATTTATTTTCTTCAATCTTTCTGGGCTCAGTACTTTGCTAGTAACCACATGTCTTCTCAGGCTATTTACCCAAGACTTCTACCATTTCACTACAATGATACACAATACCAAAACAATATCGTGCACTGTTAGAGCTACATATTACGCAAGGACAACTTGAAGCTCCTGGAAGACAACACACAGTTCAGTTGACATTATGGAATAAATCGCTGTGTTACTTCACTACCACACGTAAGCAATGCGTGTCAATTTTTTTTAAAGAGGACAGGAATTTCTTCTTTCTGACAAATGATTAATTAATAGGCCGGTCGCCAGGTTTTTAACCTCACAAAAGGATCTGTTTCGTCGTACGAACGTGTGAAGACCTGTGAGCCAAAGGGCCTCTGCTGATATGACTTCTGGTATGACTTCTGGTACGACTTCTGGGTCACCCCCCCCCCCCCCCCCCCTCCAACTTGAAAAAAATTGCGTGGAACGCTGCACGAACCACAGGCAACCCAGTGTACCCTCACGGAGGGTCTAGTTTTTCTTTTTTTTAGTTTTTTTTTTTTTCCGTGTCGGTAAAAGTCTTGCCTGTCACTCCCTTGGTAAGTGGTGTCTTTGTGCATAGAGCCTTCTATGAGTATGTTCTTAGGATCGAGAGGGTAGTGGAACTGCGTAGATTTCTCTGGTGGACACAGTAGAATCATTAACTTAGCCTGCAATGGCGTCGAAAGTCATGTAACGCGAATGGCGTTTTAGTGGATCCATAAACAAAATATACCCTTATGGAGCTCAATAATGGAAAGTCAGTTGGATAAACTAGGCAGGAAGCTCAAAAGCGACGAGTACTGGACTTCGACAACAATCTATCGCCCGTCGAGACGAAATCAAAGTGAGCTCTATTTACCTGAAGTATATGGTAATTTGACGCGATTGAGTTTCTTGTCTTCACGCACGCAATGAAATAGGAAGAGGTTTTCGTCTCTAAGAGCAAATATGTTGTTAGTTTCAATAATGTTTTCGCTGGAAAAGGATTCTGTGGTATTTTCTGCCTTTGTGAATTATAATATCATGTTGTGTATTGAATTTTCGAGCTTAAGGTTGAAATGTGATATGGGAGAAGTTTTTTAGTATTGCTCTGTAAGCAGGAAGGGTTCACAGGCCTGTTGGAAGCGTGCTTGAGTTTCAACAAAATGAGCCCCAAAATCAGTGAAAACTTGTGACGCAGATGAATAATAAAGTAGCTGCTTTTTCCAAAATGATGGAATTACCTGGTGATAAACAACGTCGTACGCGTCTTGGAGAGTAAATTTTGACTTTGCATAAATAAGAGTTGGGCGATTGTGATCTTTGTTTTGACTTCGCTCATTTCATTGTCAAACTTTATAACACTTGACTGAAAAAGAAACTTACAAAAACCCGGTATCTTGCCATCATTTGACACAGATGCTTCACTGTTTGGCGAGTAAACATGCCGCGGTAACTTAATCACGGCGCCCGCTGAATTCCGGCCATGTCACTTTCGATTTTGCAATTTACTTGAACGTAGCAAAAATCTCCCAAAATGTTTGTCGCTGATCGTAACTTTTTATTTTCTATATTCACGGTTCAAAATTAATGTTGTTTTGATGTCGTAAATATTTTATTCTCGATCGACCGTTCGGGAAACTTCCTTCTGCTCTTTCTGAAAACTGTGTATCAATAGTTATTTGCTTTTTCATCAATATTTGTTTTGCATAAAGCAAGCTAACAAGATCTGTACCTTGCTGAGTTCGCATTTGTTAGAGTTAATAGTATTTTCGGTCCGATGCTTCTGTTTTTTGAGGGGAATGTTGTCTTGGTCTCCCATCCAAACACTAACCCCGCCCGGCAGGGCTTAACTTCAGTGAGCTTTGGTATTAGAAAGCTGTCAGATGCTCAGAGGGCACACTTGTGGTAAACAGAATTTGTGGGGGAACTTGAAAATTATCAACATGTCAGCCCAGAAGCCAATGTTTCTCGCTTCTCCTTTATTTGTTGTTCTTCAGAGACTGGAATGCTGTATTTCAATACCACACAATTCAGTGCCTTCTGATTTTCTGTAGCACGTACCACAGGCAACCCAGTGTATGCTTCACAGAAGCATCTCGTTTCTTCTTCAAATATGTTCTTTAATAGAATGTTCTTAGCAAATACCTGAAGAAAAAAAAAATTGGGGGTTACCGTGCTTGTTCCCTCACAAACTGCCGTTCAAGGTGGTTATGGGATTCGGAGATCACAATGAGGTGGAGAATTGGCGCGGTGGGGACTGGGACGAGACACAAAATGGCGCTCATCGTGTTCGAAGCGTTGTTCGGTGTTATTTATTTTTTTCTTCCGTGTCGGTAAAAGTCTTGCCTGTCACTCCCCTGGTAAGTGGTATCTTTGTGCATAGAGCCTTCTGCGCGTATTTTCTTAGGATCGAGAGGGTAGTGGAACTGCGTAAATTTCTCTGGTGGACACAGTAGAATAATTAACTTAGCCTGCAATGGCGTCGAAAGTCATGTAACTCGAATGGCGTTTTACTGGATCCTTAAACAAGTCAGTTGGATAAACTACGCAGGCGGTGAAAACCAACACCTGGAATCTCAAAAGCGTCGAGCAGAAATCAAAGTGAGCTGCATTTCTAAAATAATATTTACCAAGTGTGCTGTTATGTAGAACACTGAAACCAAATGGGAAATTCTCTGGTAACTTATGGGTTCAACAAAGACAGAGAACGAATCGAACATCTTAAGTGGATCTGTGATCAACTCTGCACAGTCTTCAGGTAATGTGACAGCCAAGAATTATTTGAAAGAAAGCTTGTCGTCTATTTTGTTCTTCATTATTCAAGGAAATGGTCCTTCATGGAAACGGTTTGATCCTGAAATTTTAGTTTGTTGTAATATTGCGCATATTTGACACGATTGAGTTTTTTCTCTTCACGCACGCAATAATAGCAAATATGTTGTTTGTTTCAAAAAATTGTTCGCTGGAAAATGTGGCCTTTATGAATTCATCATGTTTTATTATATGTGTGCTGGATAGTTTTTATGGCAATAGTAAAGTATTTTTTTGTTATTCAAGGAAAATGTTCTTCAGGAAAGGGTTTGAACCTGAAGTACATGGTAATTTGACACGATTGAGTTTTTTGTCTTCACGCACGCAATGAAATAGGAAGAGGTTTTCGCCTCTAAGGGCAAATATGTTGTTTGTTTCAAAAAATTGTTCGCTGGAAAAGGTGGCCTTTATGAATTCATCATGTTTTATAATATGCGAGCTTAACTGGATAGTTTTTATGGCAATAGTAAAGCATTTTCGTGTCAAAATGAGGTTAGCGTTTTTGTGTTGTGCTAACTTAATTAAATATAAATATACATTCTGCCTCGTGAGTTTGTTATGCTCGTTAACCAGCAATGGAAAGTCATTGCAACGCAAATGGCGTTTTAGTGCATCTTATGTTGTTTGTTTCAATAAAATGTTTGGCTGGAAAAGGATTCTGTGATATTTTCTGCCTTTGTGAATTATAATATCATGTTGTGTATTGAATTTTCGAGCTTAAGGTTGAAACGTGATACGGGAGGATATTTTTAGTATAACTCTTTAAGCAGGAGAGGTGTCATGAAAATAAACTGGTCTGTTGGAAGCGTGCTTGAGTTTCAACAAAATGAGCCCCAAAATCAGCAAAAAATTGTGACGCCGGTGAATAATAAAGTAGCTGCTATTTCGAAAATGATGGAATTACTTGGTGATAAATAACCTCGTCTTGGAGAGTAAATTTTTGACTTTGCAGAAACAATGGTGGGCGATTGTGATCTTTGTTTTGAATTCGCTCATTTATTGTCAAACTTTATAACACTTGACAGAAAAAGGAACTTACGAAAACCCGGTATCTTGCCTTCATTTGACACAGATGCTTCACTGTTTCGCAGGTAAACATGCCGCGGTAACTTACTAGTAATCACGGCGCCCGCTGAATTCCGGCGATGTCACTTTCGATTTTGCGATTTATTTGTGCAGCCAAAACGTACAATAACAAAATTGAACGTAGCAAAAATCACCCAAAATGTTTGTCGCTGATCGTAACTGTTTATATTCTATATTCACTTTTCAAAATTAATGTTGTTTTCATGTCGTAAATATGTTATTCTCGAGCGACCGTCCTGGAAACTTCCTTCTGCTCTTTCTGAAAACTGTGTATCAATATTTATTTACTTTTGCATCAATATTTGTTTTTGCATAAAGCAAGCTAACAAAATCTGTACCTTGCTAAGTTCGCATTTGTTAGCGTTAATAGTATTTTCGGTGAAATGCTTCTGTTTTACGAAGGCGTATATGTTTTTGGTCACCCATCCAGACACTAATCCTTAACTTTAGTAAACTTTAGTATTACAAAGCTGTCAGATGCTCAGAGGGCACGCTTTAACTTGTGGTGAAAAGAAGTTTATCTACAATGATAGACAATACCAAAACAATATCGTGCACTGTTAGAGCTACATATTACACAAGGACAGAATTTTTTCGTCGTACAAACGTGTGAGAACCTGTGAGCCAAAGGGCCTCTGCTGGTATGACTTCTGGGTGACCCCTTAAATGGTCTTAATGACCCCCCAACTTGAAAAAATTGTCTGGAACGGTGCACGGACCACAGGCAACCCAGTGTACCCTCAGGGAGGGTCTAGTTTTCGGTTGTTTTCGGTTGTTTTTATGCGTTTGATATTGCCAACACAGAAATTTATACTTGGAAAGAGTGCAAAAATAACAAAGAATAAGGTAAGTCAATATTTGATGAGATTTTAAAGTTATGAACCTTTAGTGTGGATTATTTTGTAGCGCTGGCCTTCTGTTAATTCCAGTGAGCTAGGGTTCGATTTTTTCGCTTTTGCGCAATAAATGCTTGACAAAGAAACTTGAAGAAAAGACTGTTGATTCCTATTCTTTATATGTTTTCTTGTTTGGTTTTTATACACAGCAAAATGTGAACTCTTCACCCATCACTCAGACGGGAGTGATGCACATGTATACAGTACACTGTACTTCGGTGTCTGACATTTGCAGACTGCAGATTGCAGACTGCAGGCTGCAGACTGGCTAGAAATAGCGCTGATAAACAGTATTTAAGTCTAAGAACCCATTTTAAAACGGTTAGCTTTCAATAATTTCTAACCGTTTTAAAATGGGTTCTTAGACTTAAATACTGTTTATCACCGCTATTTGAAATGGGTTCTTAGGCTTAAATACTGTTTATCAGCGCTATTTGAAATGGGTTTGTAGACTTAAATACTGTTTATCAGCGCTATTTGTAGCCAGTCTGCAATCTGCA
>NW_027179766.1:70000-75000 GCF_036669935.1 Montipora foliosa
GATTCATCAAGACAATGTCTGGAGAGCACATTCGCCAAACGTTTAACGCGTACTTACTCTTCTTCTGCCCCACCTCCCCTCCAAAAGCTCATAAATCTGAACTTTATCTAAAATTACGCGTTCTGCTATCACTAGAAAGCAACGAAAACTTCGATGAACATTGTACACAACTCACTATCCAGTACAGACAAAATCAAGTGACCGCAAGGCGCATTCCAGTATCCAAAACAATGATATTATTTAAGCCGATACAGAAATGAAATAGAACAAAAGCATTGTCTATCCAGCGCCAATCAGATACCCCGAATACACACCCTCCCAGTGGCTGTAGAAACTCCACGCCAAGAACGCAAAGTCTATTAATTATGATATATAAATAAAATTTGGTGTATAGGAAATCATATACCGAAAAAGCACGGAACGTCTATCCTTCATGATGAAGAACCATAAGTGATGCAGATGGAAACAAATGCCAGAAAGACACAGGCTATCGTTCATGATGAACTAAGAACAACTATGCGGTGCTTACGGACTCAAATGCCAAGAATGTCACAGATGTCACAGTCTTTCCTTGAAGATTAAGAATTATGCGGTGCATAAGAAATGAAATCGTGGGGAAATCACAGTTTACACTTGAGTGATGAAAAACCAATATTCGGTGAAGAAGAAATCAAATAGGGAAAAGGTACAGTCTTTACTCAATGATGAAAACCAATTACGCGGTGCAGAAAAAATCAAATGCCGGGAAGGCTATCATTGACGATAATGAACAGTTTTGCAATGCTGACCAAATGAAATGACAAGAGGGCACAGTCTATCCTCGACGGTGAATAACAGTTCTGCGATGCAGACGGAACCTAATTGCGAAAAGGCAGAGTCATTCCTAGCGACCAGAAACAATTATGCGGTGCTGAAGATATCACATGTTAGGAAAGCACAGTCTACAGATAATGATGAAGAATAGTTATAAGGTGCAGCAGAAAGCAAATGCCGGGAAGTCATGTTCATGGTCTACGAATCCTTGACGATGAAAAATGTTTATGGTGTGCTGTAGATATCATTTCCCGGGAAAGCACACCCTATAATAAAAAGAACTTTACGGTCAATCGCCGGGATACCTGTCACTTTCCTTTTCTGCATACCGACACCTCTTCATATTCAGATGAGGATCCATGTAGCCTTTGTTATGGCTTTTCATATCTAGAAATACAACCGTAGATTACTACATTATTATAACTGCATAATTATTACTCGCCAACTTGGATTTACTATCTATGCAGCCAAACTCTAGGCCGTAATCGCTCAAAAGTCACAATCGCTGCAAAAGCCTTCAAAAGTTAAAAGAGAACTGTTCACCGCAATCACCGCAAAAGCTTTGCTAAACCTGTAAAGACAAAAACTCCTTTTTTATGTCCAACCCCACACTTAAATCTTACATAACCGGGAAGCAATCGCTGCGAAAGCTTTACAGGATAAAAGACAACTGTTCACAGCAAAAGCCATAACTGGCATTCACCGCAAAAGCTTTGCTAAACCTGTAAAGACAATTTCAGCAAAAGTCCTTTTTTAAGTCCAACTCCACACATCTTACATAACCGGGAAGCAATCGCTGCGAAAGCTTTACAGGATAAAAGACAACTGTTCACAGCAAAAGCCATAACTGGCATTCACCGCAAAAGCTTTGCTAAACCTGTAAAGACAATTTCAGCAAAAGTCCTTTTTTAAGTCCAACTCCACACATCTTACATAACCGGGAAGCAATCGCTGCGAAAGCTTTACAGGATAAAAGACAACTGTTCACAGCAAAAGCCATAACTGGCAATCACCGCAAAAGCTTTGCTAAACCTGTAAAGACAATTTCAGCAAAAGTCCTTTTTTTAGTCCAACTCCACACATCTTACATAACCGGGAAGCAATCGCTGCGAAGGCTTTACAGGATAAAAGACAACTGTTCACAGCAAAAGCCATAACTGGCAATCACCGTAAAAGCTTTGCTAAACCTGTAAAGACAATTTCAGCAAAAGTCCTTTTTTAAGTCCAACTCCACCACTTAAATCTTACATAACCGGGAAGCAATTGCTGCGAAAGCTTTACAGGATAAAAGACAACTGTTCACAGCAAAAGCCATAACTGGCAATCACCGCAAAAGCTTTGCTAAACCTGTAGAGACAATTTCAGCAAAAGTCCTTTTTTAAGTCCAACTCCACCACGTAAAATCTTACATAACCGGGAAGCAATCGCTGCGAAAGCTTTACAGGATAAAAGACTACTGTTCACAGCAAAAGCCATGACTGGCAATCACCGCAAAAGCTTTGCTAAACCTGTAAAGACAATTTCAGCAAAAGTCCTTTTTTAAGTCCAACTCCACCACGTAAAATCTTACATAACCGGGAAGCAATCGCTGCGAAAGCTTTACAGGATAAAAGACAACTGTTCACAGCAAAAGCCATAACTGGCAATCACCGGAAAAGCTTTGCTAAACCTGTAGAGACAGTTTCAGCAAAAGTCCTTTTTTAAGTCCAACTCCACACATCTTACATAACCGGGAAGCAATCGCTGCGAAAGCTTTACAGGATAAAAGACAACTGTTCACAGCAAAAGCCATAACTGGCAATCACCGCAAAAGCTTTGCTAAACCTGTAAAGACAATTTCAGCAAAAGTCCTTTTTTTTAGTCCAACTTCACACTTAAATCTCACATAACCTGGAAGCAATCGCTGCGAAAGCTTTACAGGATAAAAGACAACTGTTCACAGCAAAAGCCATAACTGGCAATCACCGCAAAAGCTTTGCTAAACCTGTAGAGACAATTTCAGCAAAAGTCCTTTTTTAAGTCCAACTCCACCACGTAAAATCTTACATAACCGGGAAGCAATCGCTGCGAAAACTTTACAGGATAAAAGACTACTGTTCACAGCAAAAGCCATAACTGGCAATCACCGCAAAAGCTTTGCTAAACCTGTAAAGACAATTTCAGCAAAAGTCCTTTTTTAAGTCCAACTCCACCACGTAAAATCTTACATAACCGGGAAGCAATCGCTGCGAAAGCTTTACAGGATAAAAGACAACTGTTCACAGCAAAAGCCATAACTGGCAATCACCGCAAAAGCTTTGCTAAACCTGTAAAGACAATTTCAGCAAAAGTCCTTTTTTTAGTCCAACTCCACACATCTTACATAACCGGGAAGCAATCGCTGCGAAGGCTTTACAGGATAAAAGACAACTGTTCACAGCAAAAGCCATAACTGGCAATCACCGTAAAAGCTTTGCTAAACCTGTAAAGACAATTTCAGCAAAAGTCCTTTTTTAAGTCCAACTCCACACATCTTACATAACCGGGAAGCAATCGCTGCGAAAGCTTTACAGGATAAAAGACAACTGTTCACAGCAAAAGCCATAACTGGCAATCACCGCAAAAGCTTTGCTAAACCTGTAGAGACAGTTTCACAAAAAGTCCCTTTTTTAAGTCCAACTCCACACATCTTACATAACCGGGAAGCAATCGCTGCGAAAGCTTTACAGGATAAAAGACAACTGTTCACAGCAAAAGCCATAACTGGCAATCACCGCAAAAGCTTTGCTAAACCTGTAGAGACAATTTCAGCAAAAGTCCTTTTTTAAGTCCAACTCCACCACGTAAAATCTTACATAACCGGGAAGGAATCGCTGCGAAAACTTTACAGGATAAAAGACTACTGTTCACAGCAAAAGCCATAACTGGCAATCACCGCAAAAGCTTTGCTAAACCTGTAAAGACAATTTCAGCAAAAGTCCTTTTTTAAGTCCAACTCCACCACTTAAATCTTACATAACCGGGAAGCAATCGCTGCGAAAGCTTTACAGGATAAAAGACAACTGTTCACAGCAAAAGCCATAACTGGCAATCACCGCAAAAGCTTTGCTAAACCTGTAAAGACAATTTCAGCAAAAGTCCTTTTTTTAGTCCAACTCCACACATCTTACATAACCGGGAAGCAATCGCTGCGAAGGCTTTACAGGATAAAAGACAACTGTTCACAGCAAAAGCCATAACTGGCAATCACCGTAAAAGCTTTGCTAAACCTGTAAAGACAATTTCAGCAAAAGTCCTTTTTTAAGTCCAACTCCACACATCTTACATAACCGGGAAGCAATCGCTGCGAAAGCTTTACAGGATAAAAGACAACTGTTCACAGCAAAAGCCATAACTGGCAATCACCGCAAAAGCTTTGCTAAACCTGTAGAGACAGTTTCAGCAAAAGTCCTTTTTTAAGTCCAACTCCACACATCTTACATAACCGGGAAGCAATCGCTGCGAAAGGTTTACAGGATAAAAGACAACTGTTCACAGCAAAAGCCATAACTGGCAATCACCGCAAAAGCTTTGCTAAACCTGTAAAGTCAATTTCAGCAAAAGTGTTTTTTCCACTCCAACCTTGAGACCCCGGTAATGTATTTTAATTGGCCGTTTCACAAACAGTTGTAAAATTAAGAAAACTGTCATTACCAAATAGATAATGCTGTTAATGTCCAAAAATACAAAAAACCCTGTAACTTCTTCAAGGTAAAGGTAACCGTGTTGGATGGAGCTCTTCAAACAGGAAACGAGCAAAGATTCCGTACTGCAAAATAAGAAGTCTATGATAACAGATTAATTTCTTATTATTAATGAGCTGTGTTTGAAATGTAAGTGTCTAGTAACGCTTTTCAGTTTTAAGGCATAAATTTAATATTTTTTAATAAAAATTGGAGTCACTGGTTCTGCTCGCACTACACAAAATTTTGTTTGTTTTGCAACAAAAAAACTGTTAACAGAAAGGGCCATTTCTGATGTGAACAATTTTCTTGACCAAACCTCAAGGGTTCCTTCGAGAATATTTAAAGGCCTAAAAATGCTTTGTCTGGAGACAAAATCCTTTGTCGATGGTCGAGGTTTTAACTTGATAGTGTTATCCATCTGTCTTTGCTACCTTTACATTTACAAGCTCTGGACAATTTCATTTCGTTCGTGCTTAGGTGCAA
>NW_027179766.1:82500-85000 GCF_036669935.1 Montipora foliosa
TTGACTTTCGCCTCATGTATTAGAGAACGACTAATGTTACATGTGTAGCGCGCTTGTATCGCCTCATGGCTTTAAGAACGACGTATATTTCACGTGTAGCGTGTGCTTGTTTCGCGTCATGGCTGAGAGATATTTTCTGTCATGCGCGAACTGACTTCCGAGAGTCCGATTGACTCTTGCCAGGAAGAGCTGTCTCCATCGGATCCGATCGAGTCTGTTTGCCAACTTTTTCAACCCCCCCCGCTCCTGTTAACCCTCACTTCCGGTACCACTGATCAAGCGCCATGCACCCATTTCCGGTTCCGGTCGCGATCGGACTCAATCCGCCTGCGAGTGAAGACAACCCGACTCAGGTCGAGTGTATTGGACATGTATGGAAAAAGTAGTTCAGCCAGGAATTGAACGTGGGTCTCCAGATTGTTAATGTTTATTTATAAATGTATTCATATATCTGAGCGAATTCGCTAAAAGGTAGCTGCTGGAGTTTTCTCTTGAGCACGGGCGTAGCCCATGTTCAAGCCACTGTGGCCTCTCAAAATTGAGGGGGCTTGCCGTCGAGGCCTGCTTTGCCAAACAGCCCAGGGACAGTTCTAGCTCTGAGTCGTGTGTCAAAAGCACAGGGCTGGGGGGGTTGCTGCTTTGAGACTTTAACTGCAGTTAGAGTTTGTGGCCTTGTTAAGTGAGACTTTACAGTGTAGCATGCCGTCATTGGCAATTTTTCCTGGACTAGTCTAGGCCTGAATGATAGTTTGCTTTTGATCACCAATTAGAGTGAACCCACACTGTGGTGTGGGTGGGTGATTGGCAGTTGTCTGACCAAAGCACAGGGGTGGGGAGGGTAGCTTTTCTTTAAGTTTGTGACCGCAGCAGAATTGGCTTGTTTTCACAATTTCTGCAGCCACCTTTTGACAAATCCAGTTAGATATACATGTACATTAAGATTAAAGTTTCCATTAACAGTTATCAGTCTGAAAGAGGTTGAAACTCAGTGAATCGAAAAAGAATTGGGAGCATACATGTATATAGGCAAGAAAAACATGCCCATTGTTAAATAATGTTTTGCATCTATGTGAGAGAATTGATTTGAGGAAATGCCAGCACTTTGGTTTGACAAATAAACTCAGTGTTTGGAAGTAAAATTTGGCAGCATAGGCAAGAGAAAGATAGGCATTGTTTAATAATTTCTTGGATTTATGTGAGATAATTGATTTCAGGAAATCCAAGCACATTGGTTTAACAAATAAACTCAGTGCCTCAAAAAAAAATTGGGAGCATACATCAGGTATATATGGCAACGAAGAGAAACATGCCCGTTCTTTAATTTAATAATGTTTTGCATTTATGTGACATATATAGCTGGAGTTTTGAAAACAAGGTCGAACTTTGCTGCCAAATCCAAAGTGAGGGCGAGGCCTAATTTCCTAGGGGAATTGTCTACTCGCATGCAAGTCTAACAACTATGAGGTAATAGCGCATAGCCAAAACAATTCACTAGACCTCTTTATGGGAAGCTTAGTGAAGGAAATGTTGACCTGTTGGGTAAGGGAAAAAGGATTCCGTGCCATATGAAACACTACTTCTTCTGAAGTCACTTTAAGTCATGCAGACACGTTAATTTAATGACCTTTTGCCTTAATGACTAATCATATAACTTAGTGTTTTTCCCAAACATGTTTTGTTTTATTTCCAGGACTAAGTCACAAGTTGCCAAATGACAATGAAAACTGACTTGTTAAATCAAAACCTGTTTTCAAGGGAGAGGTTAGAGTCCAGTTCCTGACAAAATAAAACCGTCCCAGATATTTAAGTCTAATTTAAAGACATATTAAGATATGTTGGGATCAAGGGATAAAATTATCAACCAGCAACATGCGGCAACAAAAGCAAATTGTGTGTGTCAATCAACCACTTCTACGTTTTTGTCATTTAAAAGTTATAACAAACACTCAAGTAGTGTTTAATCACATCTCAAAACATAAAGAGGAAATTTGAAAATGTTATGCTTAACGGTAACCGAGTATTTTGGAAAAAATTCAAGGTAATTATAGAAAAGGTGATGAGACAGTTTCTCAAGTTTGTGCTAAAATATTTTCTCAGTCAGAATTTTTCTCTGCCTACGGCCATGATTAATAAGATGGAAAAGGAATCAACTCCAAGGCTGTCTACTGATGTAAACAACATTAAAGGTTCTTCATTCAAGTAATAAATGATTTCTGTGACAAAAATGTGTGGTTCCAAAAAATACATATACTCCAACGAACGATTGTTATTTGGTTTGTAAGCCCCTAGGGCTGTAATTAAGGGTTTTTTAGTGTAGCAGGTCATACTGTTGCTATGATAACCTATTGTGTCACGCAAATGATAACAATGTGTTCACCAATGATTAGGTAGTTTTTTTTGATACCATGATTGTTAAGCACCAAGTCACTGATAAAGAGTGGTTATAATAACCCATCAAAATTTAACAGCTGGAAACTGTTTTGAGCTACCTCAAGAACAG
>NW_027179766.1:95000-102500 GCF_036669935.1 Montipora foliosa
GGGCAAGTGCAAGTACCAACAACTGAGCGAATTGACTTGTTGCGATGATCATAAAAGTTTATGGCTTCATTTAAGTCCAAACCGTCGCCCTCGAGGCTTGTCCTGCATGGTTGCTGCCTGCATGGTTACCACATGCATCCACCAAAGGCAGACGATATATCAATTCTCGATCATCTGTTTAAATCGCTTGCCCTGGTTGAGTCTAAATATCCAAACTGTGGTTTTTTAATATCTGGCGATTTGAACCGATTGGAAATTAACAAATTGTTGACACATTTTCACGTAAAACAAATCGTCAAGGTGCCTCCTCACAAAGATGCTACGTTAGACCTTGTGCTAACAAACATGCATGAATTTTACACTTCACCACTGACCTTCCCACCGTTTCGTCTCTCAGACCACAGCGATGTGGTAGCTTCTCCGACGTCTCAGAAAGTTAACATCAACAGCCAAGTTTTAAGGTAGCGATGGAGAGATATCTAAACAGTATTGATTGCCCATTGTTGTTCGTTTCGCTTGGGAGTAGGGAGGATAAGTGTGTCGTATTTCAGCAAGCTATCCTCAACAGAATTGATATTTTAATGCCTGCAAAGAAAGTGCGCGTGTTCTCAACAGACGCGCCATGGATGACCCCGAGACATAAGAACTTGATCCGGAAAATTTCAAAATGCCTTCACCCGGCTACGGTACGAATTCTACTGTGTTCAAGCATTACAAAATTTTAGTAAACCACGAGAGGAAAACTTGTGGAGAGAGGTATTATGAGTCCAGGATACAACATCTAAAGGATGAACATCCTAAAAGATGGTGGGACGAAATGAAGCGTCAGTGGAGCAAATTGAAGACCAAGAATGACGATCTCTGTAGTCAAATTAATGCGCATCACTTCTCAGGCCTTTCCCAAGTGGAGCAGGCTAACTTCGCCAATCGAGCCTTCCTCGAACCGCTAGTGGAATATAAGTTGCCACTTCTGTTTGAAAGTCTCTCTATAGAGAATATTCCAGAGATCGTATGTGTTTCTGAAGAAACCGTTTAAAGGACGCTTCTAAAAGTCAACCACACTAAAGCTGCCGGACCGGACATGATCCCTAACTGGCTAATCAAGGAGTACGGCGATATCCTGGCCTTTCCGATTACGGCGATTCTAAATGCTTCCTATAGCCAACAGCGCCTCCCATCTGTTAGGAAAATGCCGATGTCTCATCCGTGCCGAAAACGAAACCAATTCTGGATCTGAAGAAAGATTTAAGACCTATTTCTCAAACGCCTTGTATCTCTTAAGTGGCAGAGGACTTCGTTGTAGACGACTTTCTCAAGTCTGCTGTATTAATGTTATTGATAGTAGCCAGTATGGCGCAGTCCCGAAATCGTCAAGTACTTTGACTTTGATAAGCATATTGGGAATGATTTGCGTACAAGTCCCTACTTCATTATGCATGCAGAATAAATTAATTATTTATTCGAGCTATTGTTTTGTAGAACAATCCGTATACCCAAGAGAACCGAATATATACATGGGTAATTTGTACTTATGGGATGAATAAAAACGGATCTCATTTTCCTCTCCCTCCCTCTCTCTCTTCTTTCCCTTCATCGCCCACACCGTTACTCGTTTTCGTCCCAGCTTTCCTCTTTCTAGCCCTTCTATGCCTCTGGATTACTTGTCCCTGTTCTTCACCACTGAGCTAACGTATCAAGTTGCTAATTCACACCTTGAAAATGATATTTATTTTGAATTCTGGCTGACTATTTACATAACAATGATACGTAATTATATACACGTGCCGCGCCAAGCACCTACAATCGAACTTACACTTGTAGGTTACCGTTAAGAGATCCCTGTTTTACTACTCTTGAAACAACCTATTCCTTCAATAATGCTAACCGAACCCTAATTACGACTAAAGGCATTGTTTAGGCTTAAGGTTAGTCCCTGTGATAGTTTTAGGTTTTCCAGTATCGCTGTGAACTGTGACCTGCTTTTCCTTCATGCCCCGTGCGTGCGGCACACTTATAATTTCACTGCGTGGAAGAGTATACCACTCTTACAGTCTGATTGGTGCATCTTTCATGGGAAACTTTAATGCACGAGTTCATTGCAATTAAAATCGTTTCATGTTTCCCTTCCAAAGGCCAAACTAGTGTCTTCGTAATCAATCAAGATGGCTACCGAAGTAAAAGCGTCACAGCAAAGGGAGATTTGAACATTTGGAAATTGTCTCTGCTTTATAGCCTATCCCGAGCTGTGCATAGAGTGGTGCAAAGAAAACAATTTACTTTCGTCCTCCGTGTCCAAAACCTGTGTGAAAACGCAGTCAGTTGGCAAAGACAAAGTGCATCGGGAGATGGATCTGTTTCGCGATGAAAAACTGCAATGGATAGCCTTCAATCCCCCAGAACACATAATTTTCTAACAGTAAACTTTCCTTGAGAAAATATTAGCCCTAGTTACCTGTGGCCAGAAAGTTTACAATTGCCTACAAGACAAGGGCTAACATTATCTCACAGTTAACCATCGCTTAAACTTCGTCGACCCAGACAAACGAGCACACAGCAGGGCGTTGAAAAGACATGATGAGGAGTGAAACGAAGTATGCCTTGTACGGGAACATCCATGGATCTCTACCGAAGTTATTTACTTGGAAGCATCATTGAGCGTATTGCCGATCTCTACAAAGAGCGATAAATCGCAAAATCCCACTAAATGCACCGTTCGTGATCCCGAATACAGGAAAGGAAGAAAACATACACTTTGCAGAGTCTCGGCGAATTCGTAAGCAGACAGAAAGAACAATTACACGATAAAAAGAACAGGTAGTCATTAATTTTTTTATGACAGTACTTTTATTTGTTTTTTTTTTTTGTTATGTTTGAAAATCTGAACCCTATTACAACGATTGCTTGAAACTCCACTTCTTGCGCTTATTCGAAAATTGAAAATGGGTAAAATTGCAGGAAAAGTTCCGAAATTGCAGGAAAAAATGTTCGATATTCCGTATTTCAGTCAGAAGTTCGGCCGGTTTTTTCAAAGTCCATATGGACTTAGAAGAAAAAACTTCTAAGGAGAAAGAACAAAGCGCCACAGTTCCAAAGGACGTCTATTGTTATCGCTATTGTTTTCTTGAAACAAAAAAGTATATGCATGATGAAGTAGGGACCTGTGCGGAAATCCTGCCTCATATTGCATACATGGTCCCTGGAGACTGACAGGAACGGAGCGACTGTAACTACTCTACTTTTCGATTATCGGAAGGCGTTCGATGTAATAGATCATTCTATATTAGTCAACAAGTTACGCAATTTAGCCGTACCACGTAGTATAATAGACCATTTTACAGTTCTGTGCTCAGTTACCTCGCCTTTGAATAAAAGCGAGGCTGGAGTTGACCTTGCTTTGATACAAACCTCGTTGCTTTTCTTATGTAAATCATGTTGTTGTAATGCTAATGAATTTCAATTTACATATGAAAAGCAGTGAGGTTTGTATCAAAGCAAGGTCAACTCCAGCCTCGCCTGTATTCAAAGGCCTGGTAATAGATCACAAAACTGTAAAATGGTCTATTAACTGGATCATTTTCGGTCTAATCCATTACAAGTGGGGCCCAATCCTCTCCGGGGTACCGCAGGGTACCAAACTGGGCCATGGCTTTTTGAATTGATAATAAACGATTTACATCAGGAGCCCATCACCCGGCTCCTGTTTAGATGTAAAAACTCCACATTTATGGAAATTTGTTGATGACACAACAGTAACCGAGGTCGTTCCGAAAGGGAATACCAGTAAGGCACAGAGTATAGTTAATCAGGTTATTGAGTGGTCCCATGTGAACAGAGTGCAACTCAACCCTGATAAATGTAAGGAGCTCCGAATTTCCTTTGCCCGGAACCCAGTTGAACTAGATGCGGTTGTTATCGATAGAAAAGAAGTAAGTAACGCCAAGTTATTGGGACTTACCGTAAGTGCCAAACAAACTTGGAATGTGAACATTGAAGAAGTAGTTAAGAAAGGTAGTAAGCGATTATATTCTCTAGTACAGCTCAAACGCGCGAAATCACAGCCAACAGATCTAATTCTTTTCTAAAATACGTGCGTAAGGTCCGTAATTGATTATGCCTTTCAGGTATTTTATAACATCATGCTGCAATATCTCATAAACGAGCTCGTTCGCATTGAGAAAAAGGCGATCTCAATCATTATTCCTGGCAAGAGCTACAATAACACATGCGAGATTCTTGGTGTAACACCAATGGTGGATAATTTTGATTCGTTATGTGATAAGCTTTTCCATAGCATCGCAGTCCGATAAAGATCATAGGCTGGACAGCTTACTTTCACCATTATATAAGAATTTAAGGTACAATTTAAGAAACCATAGTCGTTACAGTATTCCTCATATCCGCACCAATAAGCCGAATGAAAGAACTGTTTTATACTTGCCTTCGCCCGCCAAGAAAATCGAATTTTATAGGTAAATTATTATTGGTGGAACTTGTAACAATCATTGTAGATTATTTTCCAAATTATATATCATAGTTGCAAGAAATGTAATTAAGGTTTTATTATAATGGTTATTGTTTACTACTTCTCTTTCAGAACAGTTAGCATCTACATTATACTTTGATTATTATTGTAATTTTTATAAATTTTAGTGTGTAAACAATTGCATAAATCAGCCCATGGGCTGCAATGTGATATTAATAAACACCTACTTTACTTTACTTTGCTTTACTTTTATAGATTTCGTTGGTGATATAATAAATAGCCACAATAGTGGCCAAATAACGCCAAAAATGTTTATAGCTGATTGTCTTTTTTTTTCCGGATTTCGACGTCTTAGCAAACTAGTGAGATCACTAGCAAAGTGCACAGCTTTCGCAATTTATCTACCGGGTAGAAATACCGACTTTCATAAAATCATTACTCGAACACACTGGCTAATTAATAATAACAACTTTATTTAATTGTCAATGGATTAAGCACAAGCCCACTAACTGGGCACAACAACCTCCTTGCTTTTCTTATGTTAATAATGTTGTTCTCATGCTAATTTGTACTAATTTGCATAAGAAAAGCAGTGAAGTTCTTTATCAAAACAAGGTCAACTCCAGCCTCATTTTCATTCAAAGGTAAGGTGACTGAGACAGACTAATTACCGAGTTAGGATTTCGAGTTGGATTTCGAGTTGGATTTTCGAGTTGGGATTTCGAGTTGGATTTTCGAGTTAGGGTTTCAAGTTGGATTTTCCAGTTGGATTTTCGAGTTTGATTTTCGAGTTAGGATTTCGAGTTGGATTTTCGAGTTAGGATCTCGAGTTGGATTTTCCAGTTAGGATTTTTTGGCTGGATTTTTTGGGCGGTTTTTTTTGGTGGGGTTTCCAATAAATTTTCAGTGGTTTTACACGACGTACTTGTCAGTGGTGTTGCACATCGTCTCGAGGTCTTTTCAAGATGGAGGAGAAAGAGGATTGCAGATCGTTAAGGGCAATCTTGTTTAACTTATCCTAGTATTGCATTCGTAATTGTATTTTTGACTGGAAACAGTAGCTGACACTTCAAAGAGTGCATTTAGTTATTACAGAGCTTAAGCACCAGGCGTTTTTGTCAACACGGACGGCGACCGGAAGTGGTTTTGCAAAGAAATTGACGTCACACGTCACAGACGTCAAGTCACAAACCAACCTCAAAGCTGCCTATTTGGCGTCTGTGGTGAAAAACAAAAACGCGAAAAGGTAAGTTCATTTTAGGTGCAATAACTCTGCTTTTTTCGTTGATTTGTGTTCTTTTCCTGCAAATGCTGGACAATCAACTTTCTAATTCCTATTATTTATGAAAGAAACTCTTCTTTGTCAGTTCTACCGGCTGATGAACAACAGCGCTGCAGACGCCGTGACTCAGTCATGCCAAAAAACCTCGAGTAAGTCTCTTTTGAAAAATATTTGTTTTCCTTGATATATCCTTTTTTATCTGCATGTGCTTTTTATCTGTGGTCTTAAATTTTAATGTACTGGCAATGCTAAGAGAACCTTTCCAGAAAGACCATGTTAAATTTTGAAAAACTTGACTTGTCCAGTCAAGGTGGCTGGATATTGGCCTCGTTCTCGGTCTATGAACACGCAAAAAAGAACTTGGCAGATATCCAGCCATCTTGACCTCACTCTTTAGTTGGCCAATAACATAAAAGCATAGAACGTAATGTATAAGAAACCTTCTGCAAAACTAAGTAAGAGTAGGTGGAACCTCAAATCAAAAAGAAAATACAGGACAGTTTGCTAGTTTTGAAGACGACAAAAGGAAAAATAATAATGACGATAATAATAATAAAAATAATGATAATTATGATGATGATGATGATGATGATGATGATGATCATAGTGATAATGATAATAATATTAAATCAAGAACACTCCAAATATGGTAAACTTTTCTCACAGAAAAATGAAGTTTTTTCATAACCAAATGCAGTTTATAGAAATAAAGTTTTTCTCCAGGACTGATTACGAAAATTCCCCCGAACGTTTCATTAAAAAAAAAAGAAAAAAAAAAAAAAAAAAAACAATTCGAAGTGTGAGGAGTTCTCACGTAGTATTCGGAATCAGTTGACATTCTCGATAATGTTAGAGGTCTAAAGTTCAGAAAAGTACTGTTTGAGAAATATAAAATCATAACTCGAACCTACAAATTACGAATTCATTTTTCAAAGAGTCAGCAATTACTGTTGAGATTTCATTTAAACAGATGTGAGTCACTTATAAAGTAACTCAAACAAATCCTGTGGAGTGACCAGGAGCATAGCTATATAATTTAGTCACAGTTTATGTGGAACATAAAACTTACAGGTCTAGTAGACTTGCGAGTCCTGAGAACATCGTTTCTGGGAGTTGAGTTATTCTATTGCCAGAGAGATATCTAGAAATAAAAGTAAAAAAAAAACCGTCTTCAAACCTAAATTAACGTAGAACTAATTCATCTTAATTCTACCTTTTATAATTATTTTCAGAAATTCGAATTAAACGAGAACAGTGATATTCATTCCGATTTAGGTTTTATAAAGGCTCATTCCGAGTACTCGTCGATCACGGTCTTACCAAGAATCCAACGCCCAAGACTAAGATTTATCCAAATTGGCCTACTCCCCATCGACGGTAGAAAGGCGTCTTTTTCTAAACCTAGTTTTGCGGGAAATTAAGCAACAAACCAAATCGGCTAACCCAATTTTCTACCCAATTCAAACCCTTTAGAAAAATATATGTTAGAAAAAAAATTGTGCCAGAGGTCTCGAGTACGGCCCTCAGGGCACCTTTTTTTTCTTATCAGGACCGACCTTGGCCCTCGGCCGGTAAATATATCTATTTTTTTTCCTATGGTCAGGAAGCAGGTGCGAGGGAGAGACAAACCTTAAAAATCGTTTAAAGACTAAGAAAATTATCGTCTGTCCTCACACTGTCTCCTGTTGTTCTCATGCTAATTTGCACTAATTTGCATAAGAAAAGCAGTGAAGTT
>NW_027179766.1:115000-120000 GCF_036669935.1 Montipora foliosa
AATATACATCTGTCGACTACTGGAAACTGCAATATGTGGAAGTACGTGGACGACACCACAATATCTGAGGTTGTCCAAAGGAGCCAGAACAGTGATCTTCAGCGGCTCGTTGACGATCTTAGTAGACAGGTAGCTATAAACGGATTCCAGTTGAACGAGGGCAAATGTAAGGAGCTACGCATCTCATTTTCAAGATCACCACCTGACTTTGATCCAATTGTGGTCAATAGTAAGGAGTTAGAGTGCGTTCATAAGGCTAAGATGTGTAGGTATCACCTTCTCTGTTGATCTTAAATGGAACGCACATGTAGATGAGATAGTAAAGAAAGTCAACAAGCGGCTTTACTTCTTACGCCAATTAATGCGCGCCCACACAGTAAAAAATAGAGAGTTATAATAACTCCCTTAGTAGAGTTAATTTTACTCCTCATGGTGGAGTTACTTTTTTTCGAGTTAAAATAACTCCATAAAGGAGTTATTTTCTCTCGAAGTAGAGTTAATGTAACCCATAAGGATGGAGTTATTTTTTTGGAGTTATTTTAACTCTCAAAAAGAGTTTAGTTTAACTACCTTCTGGAGTTAAATTTTAGGTTGGAGTTAATATAACTATTATTGAGGAGTTATTTTAACTCTAATTTGATAGCAATGTTGGGGAGTTATTTTAACTCTCTCATTGGAGTTGGTATAACTCAATATTTTGGAGTAACTTTTACTCTAGGAGGAGAGTTATTTTTACTCTCATATGGGAGTAACGCCAAAGGAGTTACTGCAACTCCAAAAGGAGAGTTAGTTTAACTCTCACCATGGGTGTTATTTTAACACTCTCAGTGGAGTTGGTATAACTCACTGTTTCGGAGTAACTTTTACTCCAGGAGGAGAGTTATTTTTACTCTAATATGGGAGTAACGCCAAAGGAGTTACTGCAACTCCAAAAGGAGAGTTAGTTTAACTCATACCATGGGTGTTATTTTAACACTCTCAGTGGAGTTGGTATAACTCACTGTTTTGGAGTAACCTTTACTCCAGGAGGAGAGTTATTTTTACTCTCATATGGGAGTAACGCGAAAGGAGTTACTGTAACTCCAAAAGGAGAGTTAGTTTTACTCTTAACATGGGAGTTATTTTAACTCTGTCAATAGAATTGGTATAATTCACTGTTCTGAGAGTAACTTTGACTCCAGAAGGAGAGTTTTTTTAACTCTCATATGGGAGTAACTACAAAGGAGTGACTCTAACTCTGAAAGGCGAGAGTTGGTTTTACTCTTGACATGGGAGTTTTTGCCGTAGAGTTACTTTAACTCTGACTGGAGAGTTGGCGTAATTCACCTGTCTAGAGTTTTAACTAATTGACTCTGCATGCTCCAATTACCTCGTTTCTAGAAGACAATACTTTGTAGAGTTACTTTGAATCTACCAGTGGAGAGTTAGTGGAATTAGTATCAATTCCTCTTTACCCTTTAAACAGAACGCATTCTCCAAAGGTTACTTATTAGCTTTGCAAGGAGAGTTACAGCTGTAACTTACCACTAGAGAAACACAAAAGATTGCAGCGATACGCCATCACTGATGCGCTCGCTGATTTCTGTTTCCCACAAGTTTATTGCACTGTTTCCCGCGTTGTTGCGACAAAGCTCAAAAGATTATTGTTCTTTGACCGTCATGTGACAAACCCCGTGATCAAGGTTTAAGCGGACAATGCGACTTGTATCGCCAACGTATTCCTCGTTTTCGTTTGCAAAGTTTGGGTCAGTCGATCTTTCGGTAAATTCCAGGTTCCTTTCAGCTTTGAGTGGAAAATAACTCTTCAACAGGTACGTTATACAATATGCAAACTCTTTTTCTGTCGAAATCTCTATTAATCCTACAAAAGCTACATGAAATGTAAGATAAGCTTAATGCATGTCGTTTCGATTGTGAAGTTAATGAAAAGGTTACAAGTAGGACTTAAGCTTATTGTTCAGCACTTGAATAGAATGATTTTGAGTTCTTGGTACTTAAAGGCCTATTGCTTGCGTTAGTCAATTCTAGATGATGGACATTGAGTTTAGAAGCTTTCTTTTGAAGTCAAACGTAAAGAAGAGTCACTTTCGAGGCTGGAAAAGGAGGAGGTGAGTTTGATGCTCACTACCCTGCTAGCAGAGGTTTCTGTATGGAAAGTGTTTTAGCATCTACGAAGTCGTTCGCTTCTATTTGTATTTTGCGTAGTCGGCTTATTTCAGCTTACTTCCTCGAGAGAAACTTTCTCTTGGGAGGTAAACGAGCCGACTGTGCGAAATACAAGAGAAGCAAACGACGTCGTACATGCTAAAAGACTTGCCAGAAAGAAACCTCTACTTGCATGGCATGTCCCGCTCTATTGAAATCAAGATGTCTCACTGTCCATTTAATTCACTTTCGACTTGAGGCTAAACTGAATTCAAAAGTTTACAACTTTTTAAAAATATTTCCTTTCCATGCACTATTTATTGCTGGCGAACTCGAACGGGGCGAAACCGTCGGCAGGGGGCGAAACTGGCTGTTTTCCGTCAGAGCCTATGGGTCTGTTCAAGGGCAAACGTTAACGCCGTTACCTGTTAAATTGTAACAAACAGATTATTTGCATGCATTTGGCCATAAAGCCAAGCATTCCCTCTAAGAATGTCAGGTTTCGTGGGTGACAATTCTGTGATAAGGAACTAGCTTATAATTCAAGGTCGATGATTTTGAGTGAAAGGTACCTTCATGTGCTCATAGCAGCGAGCAAAACTTTGTTTACAGCCAGCCAATTTGCCTGACCCCGGCCCTTTATGAAGCCCCTGCCCATGTTACTGAAAATACAGTGTATATCCTTAATTCTAATAAGCCCCAGCTGCCACTCCTGCACTCAAACAAAAAAGCTTTCACAGGTGTGCTGTACACTGTAAATAAATTTTCCCTTTAGAATCAGTGACTTCACATTGAAACAGGGAGATACACCATACCCAAGACTCCTAAAAATTTGCACCTTGAATTATGACAATGAAAGCTATGTCATTATCTCTTGCACATTTTGCAATGATGCTCCAAACTTTATGATGAATTCACTGAATATAACTTCTCTTAAGACTTGGGTGTCAATTTTAAAATTCTGTTCATATCAACCCCTTTATTTGTAGATAAGTTGGGGCATTTGTTTATGACATGAACTGTAGACACATAAGATTTGCAAACCTGTTTCCCTGGATGCTCTGGAACCTAACACCAAATTATTGATGTCTCTGAATACTCTGGTACTTAACACTAAAATATTGATGCTTTTGTTTAAAGGCTGGTGTACAGTTGACGTAATGTGCATTTGTCTGGACAGAATTGGGTCCGGACAACCTAACCAGCGCCAGCCAGGAAATTATTTCAAGCCCTGACATAAGCATAAGTACAAGTTAGTAACAGTGCAAACGTCGTTATGCGTATGCCTATGTCACTGTATAAACCAGCCTCAAAGCTGTTGTCTGAAATAGTTCCATGTACCCATTATTGCACTAACCAAAAGGTTCTAATCTGAAGCATTTTTCTTTGCTCTAAGGAATTGAAGAGGCTGCTGCTGTGGTAATATTGCCCAGGCTTCTGGAAGAAGAAGGAGGGAGGGTGGAAGATGTTGTAAAGATCTCCATGGTAATACAATTTCCACTTTTAATTCCCCTGTAGAAATTACATGTTCATGTTTTAAGAAAAAATCAAATTCAGGTAAAAAAATTTTAAACTAGGTTGAATCTTAATTCCCCTTGTCTCCTAATCCTAATACAATTATTATTCATTGTTGGTAATTAAAAAAAAAAAGATTTTCAACCTACACATGCAGGTTTAAATTGTCTTATCCCATCCATGGGAGAGTTTAAGAGTTAATTATACCTTGTCTACAGATGATTGTCTTTGGGAAATACTGACCATGGAGCAAGCTGTTTTCTACATTATTTACTGTCTGAACTGCCAAATGGCTAATTCGTGTGTACAGTTTATAATGCAGCCAGTATGTGCTCTTTTATTTCTCATTGGAACTGGCAGTTGGCACAATGTAACCCCAAGATTAATGATTATGATTAAAATAAAAGTTCCTGCATCTTGACTGTCAGTGGCAATTCAGGGTCTCAATACATTTTGTCTGTTTTTGCAGGAAGAGGATTCATTTTATAAAGCTATAGAAGAAAGTAGGTTCCCCAGAATAGCTGGCTCCGGGGAATTTTGGTGTCTCGATCTACTGTGTGACTGGCAGTGGAAGGAGTTGAGGTCCTCACATTAGGTGCAGGGACCTCACTTGCGAATGCTCTGGGCCTCGTCATGGCATGCTTTTTTGTTTTTATCATTTCATACCCAGCTAAGGCCAGTAATGTTTATCTTTTTTGTGAGACATTATTAGGGAAACATCAGCCTGAGGCTGCTAAAAAGAGGGTGGCAGTCAACAAATTTGTTTTGACTCTTTTGTAGAACGGGTGTAAATGACCACCTTGATTTTCCTTTCATACCCTTACAACCGATAATGACTTTTAGTCTTCATAGCTGTTGATGGCCATTGGAAGCTGATCAACCATGAAGTTATTTTAAATTCTTAAGAGCCTACTTTTTAACAGATGTAATAATACATGTACAGGTCCATGTTTGTCGTTTACACTATATTGTACTGAATTTAACTGAATGAGAACTGTATATAAATTTCCTCAAGGTTTCAGTAAGGATTTATTACAAAGAGTTAATGTTTATTGAGAAATTTAGTACAAGGAGTAAATATTTTATATGTCGAGGAAAAATTGTTTATTTAATTCATCACATTTCAAAATAATTATTATTGTAGTGATATTGCAATATAAATTTCTTCAAGGTTTCAGTTAGTATTTGTTACAAAGAGTTAATGTTTATTGAGGAATTTATTTCAAGGAGTAAATATTTTATGTTGAGAAAAAATTGTTCATTTAATTCATGACATTTCAAAATAATTATTATTGTAGTGTTATTGCAATATAAATTTGTTCAAGGTTTCAGTTATTGCT
>NW_027179766.1:125000-140000 GCF_036669935.1 Montipora foliosa
TTCTCCGCTCTCAGACTGTATTTATTTTCTAAAATTACTCAAGCCTTTATTAACTTAGTCGAGAAGAAAAGGTATTTCCATTGTCTTTTTTTTCTCGATGACGGCTTTGGAGCGAGATCGGAACTAACAATAACGAAGCCAAGATCAGTAGTTTGTCAGTTAACGCTAACTTGCTTTGGCGTTGTTTTGCCCTTAATGAGGTAAAGTCCCAATGAAAACCAACGCAAGTTCTCACTTGGTTGGGCGTTGTTCTGGATTGCCAATTCTGCGCTTCCTGTAGGTTTTCTTATGGCTTAGTCAAGTTTGCAACGTTGCACCGATGTTCAAGTGCTCAGCCATTCTAGGCCTAACTTGTAGTTAAGCTTCATTTATGCTTTTAATTTTATACATCATCTGTCACGCAAGTAGATACCCCGAAGTGTTTGCGGCACTCTGTTTGGTTCGGGGAATACGTTTCCATTTTTCCCACAGGGTTCTTGGTTTTTTGTATCCGGCAACGCTATTGGTTTTGTATTTCCTTGCTGTATTATTTGGGAAACATGACTTTTTCATTTACTTTAGGCTCGCCAATAGTTGTGGCTTTCATTCAATATTCACGAATGTAATGTTACGACGGCGTGCGGTTGAGACTTCAAAAATAAACCTAATGATATTTCTCTTGCCTCTTTTGCGTGGTAAAGCAGAAAGTCCTTTGCCGTCCGTCGGTTGCAGAAAAAAAGAATACTGGATGTCTACTTAGAGGGTGAGCGCCATTTGGCAAAGAAAAACAATTGCATTCTCCCTCCCCTAGATAGAATTGAAATTCAGTGTTGATAAAATTAAGTGTGGGACCCACCATCAGTGCGTATTCGATATTTATGCAAAGACACTTGACCAGCCGCAACCAAGGAACTTACTCGAGCGAGGAGGAGGGAGGACCCTGGAAACGAGGATGTAAAATGATCTATATCTAAATAAAATGCCAGAGAGTGTAAAAAAACACTCTCCACATTTTCCGATCTCATACTTTACTGCTTGAGCAACTGCATTTTAATAATTTAATTTGGCATTAAAATCAAGATGTTGTAAGGCATCGATAGAGAGATAACTGAACGGTATTGTTATTCGCTTCGCTTGGGAGCTTCAAGGATAAGTGGGCTGTATTTCAGCAAGCTATCCTCGCCGGAATTGATATTTTAATGCCTTCAAAGCAAGTGCGCATGTGACCAGCCGACGCGCCATGGGTGACCCCGAGACTTAGGACAGTACGCTTTCTACTGTGTTCGAGCATTACAAAAATTCAGTAAACTGGGAGGGGAAGACTTGTAGAGCGATGCATTATGAGTCCAGGATACAACATCTAAAGGATGAACATCCCTAAAAGATGGTGGGACGAAATGAAGCGTCTGAGTGTAGCAAAGGCAAAGAATGGTGATTTGTGTAGTCAAATTAATGCGGATCACTTTTCAGACCTTTCCCAAGTGGAGCAGGCTAACTTGGTCAATTGAGCCTTCCACGAACCGCTAGTGGAATATAAGTTGCCACTTCTGCTTGAAAGTCTCTCTGTAGAGAATATTCCATGTGTTTCTGTAGAAACCACTTAAAGGACGCTACTAAAAGTCAACCCCACTAAAGCTGCCGGACCGGACATGATCCCGAACTTGCTAGTCAAGGAGTACGCCGATATCTTGGCCTTCCTAATACGGAGATTCTAAATGCTTCTTATAGACAACACCGCCTCCCACCTGTGTGGAAAATGGCCGATGTCACACCCATGCCGAAAAAGAAACCAGTTCTGGACCTGAAGAAATATTGAGACCTATTTCTCTAACGCCTTGTATCTCTAAAGTGGGAGAAGGATTCATTGTAGACGACTATCTCAAACCTGCTGTATTAGACGTCATTGATAGTAGCCAGTATGGGCCCAAAATCGTCAAGTACTTTGGCTTTGATAAGCATGATGGATACAAGTTCCCTGGAGACTGACAGAAACGGAACGACTGTAAGGACTCTACTCTACTACATTAGTCAACAAGTTACCTAATTTAGCCGTACCATGTGGTATAGTTAACTGGATCATTGATTTTCTGTCTAATCGATTTCAAAGAATCAAACGAGCAAAAGGTTGTTACTCCAAGTGGGGACTGATCCGCTCCTGGGTACCGCAGGGTATCAAATTGGGCCAAGGCTTTTGGTATTGATGATAAATGATTTAAATGTAAACATTCCACATTTACGGAAATTTGTTAATGAAACCACAGTATCCGATGTCGCTGCCAAAGGAAATACCAGTAAGGGGCAGAGTATAGTTAAATTAGGTTATTGAGTGTTTCCATGTGAACAGAGTGCAACTCAACCGCGATAAATGTAAGGTGCTCCGAATTTCTTTTGCCCAGAGCCCAGTTAAACTGGACACGGTTATTATCGATAGGAAAGAAGTAGAAGTTGCAAGTACCGCCAAGTTATTGGGACTTACTATAAGTGCAAACCTACTTGGAATGCGCACATTGAAGAAGTAGTTAAGAAAGCTAGTAAGCGATTTCATTTTTTTTCTGAAGCATCTCAGTGGACCGGAATTCTAATGCTTGAATATGATTGGCTGGTAACGAGTTCTTAGACGGTCCAGCTTTCTTCCATCCGGACCGGTTGCCCCGTCCGGAATGTGCGGGAAATCAATCTTCCATTCTTTTTATTTTTTCACTAGGACGCGACGAAACGTTGGATCTTACCTCTTAAAATGCAAGTTTTCGCTTACTAACTAACCTTTGCAAAAAGAAGAAAAAACATCAGCAATGGAATAAAAGGCCTGGTCATTCTTCAAAAAGGCGAGTATTCACATGATTTTGCCGACAACACTTTGGTGGCTTTCTGTATTACGAGTTGGACTGTTGACACGCCGTTGAAATGAAAACAAATTTCACTGCCGAACAATAGATAACGCGAAATACACCTTCTATCAATATGGAAATGAAAGCCTCTTTCATTTATTTCGGGAATGTAGCAGTTGTTTTGGAATATTGTTTTTCCATGGACGCAGGCTTGTAAGATTGTTAGTAAAGAATACACTTTTCAGGTAAATAATTGCTTGGGACTGAGGCCAGATACCTCTAAATACAATTTGCAAATTAAGTTTTGTTTTTTGACAAGCAAACATTTCATTTGGCTGTGTAAATTCAAAGAATGAAAGCCGACTTTTTAAGAATACTTACGACATCTAAAATATATTTATATATACTAGAGAAGGCCGATAGAACAACACGAAAGAAATGGGAACGGCTATTGCTTTAAAAAATATAATAATGTAAAAAATTAAAAAACAAAAAACAAAAAAACAGCACCTTGTTCTCCAACTGTACAGTTAATTCCCATCTAAATCTTGTGGAGTGTAAATGTCGCCCCTATCAAAACTAATACCTCCTCTTTTTTTACAATTATGTAAACATATTCCATGTGCGTGGGTGTGTTTGTGGGTGTGAGTCTGCGTGGAGGGAGGTGAGGGTGCTCGTGCGTTACATGTAAAAATGTCCGGCAGTTGTTGTTTATGTCATTCTTTGTTTAATAGCAATTAAAAAATAATACTAAAATAACAAATAAAAAGAGCAGTTTTTTGAACTCTGTTCTTTGGTTGACCACCGTTATTTTCTTCGAAGTTATATTTCCTAATCTTGCTCTACATTGCTTTGCGCACCGAAACTCGGTTCCAAACATTTCAACTCGAGGCTCGGGGTGCGAAATCTGTAGTCTATGGCCAATATGGCAGCCACGCGAAGAAAGCCCATACGCAAACAAACACATCACAACGCTCTAGTTTTTCACGTTGTTGTTTTTCTTGAACTGTCGATCTGCCGTTTAACTAAAACGACTAACTGCAAAATAGTCCTTTTTTGGTTGACATCCGTCATTTTCTTTGGAGTTTTAATTCATAATCTCTTCATTTAAGAAACTTGAAATACAGATTCGTAGCTAAAACAGTCAGAAAAAAAATCGCAACCCTGTGGAGTTTGCATGAACTAATGTCAATGCCAACAAGTTTTTTCTTGTGTAGTTTTCTATGTTTTGCACTCCTTTGTAAAGGAATTGACGGAGAACAAGGCAGAGGCAGAGACTGAGATGACTGAGACTGAGATGTTACGGTAATTTTCACAATTTTCCTTCTGTTTTAAGAACTCTCATTTCATTTTCAGCAAGACAAAGCATTTTAATACGAAGAACATTATTCGCCTGTTTGTACGAATTTTTCAAACATCATTGTTTAGTTTGTTTCGATCATTTCTCTGTGCTTGCTATAAATAAAACTGTTTGTTTTTTGTTTTTGTTTTTTTGCACCTCGGGCACAGTTTTTCCCTATTGATCATAGCCATTACAATTTTCTCAAATTTGATTGGCGCCTTAATTACTTAATTTTTTACTAATTATTGTGTAGGCTTGAAATTGGACAGTGAAATCGGCCAGTTGGCTGTAATCGGATACCTGGAATCGGACAGTTACATCAGCCAATCACAGAATTATCACAATAACCATAGCAACAACCACTTACCCTACCAAACTGGGGATTTTCCAAAATGGATAAATTTGTAACATTAGATAGCGAAAAAGGAATGCAATAATTTTGTTTTCTCGGAAATTGTAATGGTTTATTTATTTTTCCTAGTACAGCGCAAACGCACGAAATTACCCTCAACAGATCGAGTTTTTTTCTACATTTACGTGCGTAAGGTCCCTAATTGATTATGCCTTTTAGGTATTTTATAACGCCTTGCCGCGGTATCTCATCAACGAGCTCGTTCGCATTGAGAAAAAGGCGATCTCAATCATAATGCGCAGCACGAGATACAATAACGCATGCGAGATTCTTGGTGTAACACCAATGATGGATCATATTGATTTGTCATGTGATAAGCTTTTCCACAGCATCGCATCCAATAAAGATCATAGGCTGGACAGCTTACTTCAGCTATTATATAAGTACTCAAGGTACAATTTAAAGAGCCATAGTCTTACAATATGCCACATGTTGGCACCAATAGGCCAAAGAACTCTTTTATACTTGCAACGGCGCGCCAAGCAAATCGAATTTTGCAGGTAAAATTTTATTAGTGGAACTTGTAACAATCATTGTAAGTTATTTTTCAAATTATATACTCATAGTTGTAAGAAACGTAATTAAGGTTTCATTATAATGGTTACTGTTTACTAGATCTCTTTTAGAAAAGTTAACAACTATATTTTGATTATTAATGTAATTCTTATACATTTTAGTATGTAAACAATTGCGTAATTCAGCCTATGGGGCTGCAATGTGATTTTAATAAACAACTACCTTACCTTACCTTACCTTACTCTAGTTTTACAGATTTCGTTGGTGATATAACAATATAATAAATGGTGGCAAAATAACGCCAAAATTTTTGTAGTTGTCTTTTTTCCGGATTTTGGTGTCTTAGCAAACTAGTGAGATCACTTGCAAAGTGCACAGCTGTCATTATTTATCAAGAGCGGGAGAAATAGCGACATAAATAAAATCATTACTAGAACGTACCGGCTAATTAAGAATTCCTTCGATATCTTGCTGTTTCCAATGCTTGAAAAGTAATGACTGTTTTTGCCAATAGCAAAAAACTTGTTTATAATTGTTGTTATAATTATGCGCTTCTTCGTCACAAAAATGGAGACCCCACGCAAGGTGAAATAGGGGCTTTCGTAATACGAAAAAATCAAAACTAAAACGATGGTGTGGAACGTCAGTTAAATGGAGGCCAATTAAGGTTCAAATACAATTCAATTGAAGAACTAAAAGAGCTATCAATTACTGTTGACATTTAATTTAAACAGCTGAGAGCCACTAATTAAGAGGCTATTCGTCTAAGAATAAACTACTCGATCTGGATCAAAGTTTAGATTCCATTCAAAATTTGCCATAAAATAAAGTTAATACAGGATGTCAGAAAACGCATTTCGTTCGTTCTTATTCTCTGTACCAGGGAAAATCAAAATAGCGCTTTCGCGAAGCCAAAATTTGCCTGATTTCACGATCGGTTGCTTGCTTCTCGGCAGGTATTTATAATAATAATAATAATAATAATAATAATAATAATAATAATAATAATAATAACGGTTTAATATCAGTACATCCATGGTATGGCTCTTCGCCTGATATAAGAGTAAAATAAGGAAATTAAAAATTTACATATATCTGAATTGTGAATTCATAAAAAAGCTAGATAATAAACAATAAAATATATTTATACAATATATACATATAATTTAAAACTACAATTGTAGGCAAGAAATTACTCTTACATATTCCGGCAGCGCTCCTTTAAAATACATAATGTTTGCTTACTGAAGGATTTAAATTTATCATGGCATTTAACATTAGATGGCAGAGAATTGAAGAAGGCTGCCGCGCTATACTGAAAAGTGTCCGAGACATAGGGAATAACTAGATTCATGGTACTTGATGACCGTAAGTTTGTAGCATGCCTTACTTGCTCAAGCTGGAGGTTTCTGGGCGGCCTTTAGAATCTGCCATTCACTACGTTCTTTCATAGGCAACCAGCCTAACTTAAGAATAGCGTCAATATTGTTCACATAGTGTCCAAAAACAAAACTGGCTCCCGCAAACTGGATGAGGTGTAACCTTTTGAAAAGGCAATCAGTAATTGGGTGTAATGTTATATCATTAAAGTCTATGCGAGATAGAACCAGACATTCAACTAAATGTTTTCTAAGATGGTAGTTTGTAAAGTTCTTGATTTTCCTCAACGCAGCTAGGACACCATAACAAGATGAAGCGAGATGCTTGACATGATCATCCCACTTCAAGGTGTTAGTCATGTGAACCCCAAGTAGTTTAATAGAGTGAACACGCTCGAGGGATTTATCTCCTACAGATAAATGTATAAGACTTTCAGCCAGAGAATGGTTAGACGACATCTGAGGAGTTAAGAACAACTGGCACTTAGTCTTTGCAGGGTTCAGCGCCAGAATCAGACGCCAGATGGTCAGCGGGTGAGCTGGCAAGATGGACGTCTAAATTTAAGCTCCTCCGTCTTTGTTCAAATTTTACAGCTTAATCACTTTGTACATACAAGTTCTTGTTTTCGGAAGACCCATTATGAAGGCTGAAGCACTACGTAAAGAAAATCAAACGTTGGAAGCGCAGGTGGAGACTTTAACTGCCGAAATGGACAAGCTGAAAGTGACCAATCAGCAGATGGAACCACCCAGCTCAAGCGAGAGCATCGAAGCTTCTCTTAACGCGGAGGCTCCATCAAGCCTAGAATTTCTTAGCAAAGAATACGTTGACTTTGTGAGTTTTGTCAACATGCTCAGCGGGAAATACAGCGATTAAATTCTCGCCTACTTGAGATAAAATCTAAGGTTGACACGGTCGGGAAAAAATCGAAGACCTACAAGACTATAGCTACCAGTTTCACGTTAAAATTATAGGAGTCCCAGAAATTGGTTCTCCTGAATCTGCCAAGATGACAAGCGACCTCTGTGTGGCCTTGTTTAATCGAATGGGAGCTCATGTGTCATTGCAGGTTATTGACATTGCCCACCATGTACAAAGCCACAAACAAAATGGCGGGCCAAGACCAATCATCTGTAAATTTGTCCGACGTTTAGCGAAATATGAAGTCATGGCTCGACGGCAAGACGTGTGCAAAGTGGATCCAGCGACAGTTGGTTACTCTGACAGTGTGCGAATTTTTGATCACAAATCAGCAACAGATCTTTTACGAAGCCAAGAAGTTCAAGGATCGCCATAAACTTCAATACTGCTGGGCAAAATACTCCAACATCTACCTGAGGAAGACGAGTGAATCTCGGCCAATGAAGATCACGAAAATCGGAGATCTACATCAGCTGGAGGAAGATATCGTATCTTCCTGAGTTATACCATTTCCCTAGCCAAACGCGAGTCCGAGTCAACCACGAGCCACGAGCCAACCTCGAGTCAAGCCCAAATGTTTACATTTTTTTTTCATTTTTGAGTTTCATGGCCACAGAAAGGCATTTAAAAGTATGTAGAAATATACTCACCAGTTTTGTACAATATGTCATTATTTTTTCAATGCCGATTGCAAAGGTTGCCTGAGTACATCCGCCTCCTCCGCTGGAAAAAATCGGGGAGAGAGACGTCTGTGTAATGCCGACGCTAATCGTGTTCCACACCGCGGGTGGTTTCCCCGGGATGTCGGGGAAAACATCTGATTGGTTGTTATGTTGTTGTTATGACAATAGCGCTTTCCTATGTTGTGATTGGTGAATTGATAGTTTTCCCGCGAGTCGTGAAAACACAGATCGTTTGAGACAGCTATCAAAAATAATTTTTCTTCGTTTTACATTTGGGCTATCTCAAAACGAAAATGTGATCTGATGAATGATCCCAGCTGCACCTTTGGCGAGTGCCTGTGTTCTTTGATGCGTGGCTATTGTTAAGAAAGGGGATAAAAATCTAGTTGACGGACGTACCGAATTCAACGTAAAATCGGAGATGTTATCCCTGGATTTCAGCATGGAATTTAATTATTCTTACATTTGTCGGTGTTGCCTTGTGAAATTAAAGAAAAGAAGGGCACTTATTTCCACCTTGAGAGAAGTCAACGATTCTTTGCGACAGGCATATACGTCAAATGCGACACGGAAGGATCTCTTCGGGTTGTTCATCGTGCTGTGCAATAGCAGACAAACCCAGGGATTTCAGGTAGGCGACTTGATCTTCCACCAGCGTTTTTAGTGGAGATATGATAACAATTTTACTGCTTCCACGTGTACTTTGAAAGACTTGATCGGCTACGATTGAGGCGGATGTACGCAGGCTACTACGATTGGAGCAGCATAAAAGATAACTGGCTTTCAATATCCTTTTGGAAGGCTTGCATATACGTCTTTTCCTCCCAGAAGTTCTTTCAAACATTCTTCTTGCTCTGGATAGAGTGAAAGAATATTGAAAGTCTCGCAAATACGGTCGACAGTTCGTTGGAAAGTCACGCTCGATGACACACTGGACGCCATTTTGAAAATGAAATCAAAGGAGACTGCCATTTTGGTCAGCGGAAAGGAACAAACTTAATTTATGCAAATTTATTCCGGAACACGGATTCCGACCTTTGTTAATTACACACAACTGATGCAGAAGTTCCATTTCAACGGCACACTGTGAAAATTGATGTGGAATAAAAATATTTATAGCATTTCGTGCCACTCGAGCGCCATCTTGTTTCATACACGGGGTACCCATACAAGAAATATTGGATCCCAACCCATTCTTTCCGCGGCCAAATTGCTATTTTTACTATTTTTACAGTGGTTCTTCGTTACATAAGTTTGGAAATTTCATGATCCGGTGTTGGCAAGAAGCAGGTGCGACAAAAGCTTGTGACGCAAGCTCATTACTTCAAAGAACATTTTTCCTTGGTCGCGAAGCAGATAATTACATTGGGGACATTGGGAAAATAGAAAATTGGCGAGCTTATTTCATGGCACATTGTTTCTACAAGCTTTTAATTGCTTTTCTGTGGCCATGAAACTCAAAAATGGAAAAAAAATCCAACATTTGGGCTTGACTCAAGGTTGGCTCGAGGTTGGCTCGTGGCTCGTGGTTGACTCGGGCTCGCGTTTGGCTGGGGAAATGATATAACTCTATCTTCTTTGTAATCTACCAGTTGGGTGATTTAGTTTCAGTTAAGTATGAGCTATATTGACTATTTAAAATTAACTAAATGGCTTTTTCGCGAGTTGCCGTATTATGATCTTAACTTTCTTTCCTATCATGGTCAATTTAATATTAATCTTTTACTGGATAACTTACCAGCTAAGAGAAATCTTGAAAACTGACTAACTAGTGTAGTGACCTATACTTGTTTAGTCTAAACACAGATAGTGATCTTGAAGTAAAAAAACGTTTTCTGGTTAAAAAAAGGTTAAAAATGAGTTGTCAAAGGTTTGGGATTGACTAAATGCAAATAAACTAACGCTTAATCTTACGAAGTCAAACTTTGTTATCTTTCACCCAGAAGGACGAAGAGTTAATCATCAAGTTGAAATAAAATTAACAGACAACAATACTAACTCTTCTACTTATTTTGAACAGAAAGAGTATGTAAAATATTTAGGATTTTGATTGATAATCATCTCACGTGGAAACCACATATTGACTATGTCACTACCAAAATTGGTAAAACCATTGGTGTCATCGTGAGACTAAGGCATTTTGTTCCTCAGAGTAACGTGCTCAACCTTTATAGATCCTTAATCTTTCCGTGTTTGTCTTATGGTCTTATAGCGTGGGGTCAAGCTTCTAAATCAAATTTAAATAAGGTTTTGATGCTACAGAAACGTGTTATACGCCTTGTTCATTTCCTCCCGTACAGAGATCATTCTCTTCCTTTTTTGTGTCATCTAATATTCTACCGATTGAGCTACTTTACTTAGCTTTGAAACAGTCTCCGTCTTCATGCATGATGGTTCGAATGATACTGCACCGGAAAACCTCTGCGACGCCTTTACTCGCTCCAGACAAATACTCTCACATAACACCAGATCAGCCTCTGCTGGAAATTTTTATGTTAAACCGTCTCCATTAAACCTCCTATGCGGAATTCTGTTGCTAGATTTGGAACTTTCCTGTGGAATTCTCTGAGTACCATTACACGTAAACTTACTCGCAAGCAGTTTAAGAGAAAAATCCATAGTACACTTATGAATACCCTCGCTGCTAAGGATAATTATATCGATTCGGCATCTCTTCTTGAAATAACACGCGGTTTATGACATGCCTTCCTGTGTTAATACTTCCTTGTGCCTGAAATAGCTGATTTTGCATGTTTATCTATTTATTTATTTATTTATTTTATTTTATTTTATTTACTTAAGTATTTATTCATGTGCTGTATTAACCTTTTCATTCATATCTTGTTCTAGACTCTTACTAAATCGATGTCACTGCACGCCGCGATTACATACATACATACACACATACACACACATACACACACACATACACACATACATACATATACTATTTGTTAAGGCAGGTCAGTTTGCGGAAATCTGAAGGCTGGTGTGGACCTTCCAACAACTTAATTAAAATGTATATTTATAAAACCTTGAATGAAAATACTATAAACTTCTAACATTTAAAAACTAAAAAATATAAAGAATCTGATTTTTTTGATATTATCAGACAGGCCTCTTTTTCGAATTGAATTTGGTCCAGTATCTTTGAGGCCTGTTTAAGTTTTTGTTTACAAAGTTGATAGGATTCCAAACAATGGGCCTTCTATACCTTACACTATTTCTACCAATGTTCCTATTGTACAGTACATGCTAGAAGTGATTAATACGCCTTAAATTATAATTAGTATTAGTGTTGCGTGTTTCGAATAGGGCTGTGAATTGATCAGGTAAACTATTATGATAGACCTGGTACATTATAGAAGCGAGCCTACGCTTGTAAATATAGACTAGTGGTTTCCATTTTACAAGGTTAAGAACGTGAGTGTCAGGAGTTTCGGTAGGGAGTTTGTGGACTAGTTTGGCTGCTTTCAGGTGCAAATGTTCCAAGTATAAAATGTAGATGGTGAGCAAGATCCCCAAATAGTGATGCAGTAAGTGATGCTTGGTACAATCCCTTTGAAATGTATTTCTTCCAAGACACTTGAGGGAAGGGCTTTAAACTTTTTCAGGAATTTTTGGCTTTCCTGCAGTGCTTTAATTGGGTTTCCAGTTCAGTTTATAGTCGATTTCAACCCCCAAGCAAGTGGATTTAGTGGTGAAGTGAATGTAAAAATTTCCGAACATAAGAGGTCCTAATGGACCAACAAAAGCATGGCTGGAAATCAGCATAGTCTCAGTTATTCCAGTGTGAACAGTCAGATGATTCTTACAGCACCGTACTCTGAAGTAGTTTAAAATGTGGTTTAACGCATCAATAGTTTCTTCGACCTCTTTTCCAATGTAATAGATAGTAGTGTCATCTGCAAACATATGGATACGTCCAATTTTGGACGAATTTGCAGCTTTGATCTAGCGCCGTTGACATTGACATATGGGGATCTTTCATGACATGAAGGTAGCTTGCGATCCACTCGTGGAATGCACCAGAGACTCTTAAGTCTGACAATTTGGAATTTAAGGATGACATGATCGACAGTGTCAAATGCCTTCTTAAAGTCAACAAAAAGAACACCAACTTTATAGCCATCATCAATTGCCTTTTTCCATGTTTCAGTTAAGTACAAAAGTAGTGATTCAGTGACCTTTCTTATAAATGCTATTTTCGGGCAGTGTCAATTATGTATGTAAACCACTCAAATACGAAATAAAGTTGTTGTTGTTGTTGTTGGATAGAGTCCTGGGACCAGTTTCTGATACTTGCAAATGTCTCATTCATGTCCACAGCTCTGAGTCTAACTCCTTAACATTAAAGTGGCTGTACAGTGAGGTGTCGTCCGCATATTGGACGCATTCCATCGATGGTGGAGTAACCTCCTGTAAACCCCTGTGACCCCTGTGGAACGCCATACAGAGATGACTGGTACGATGACTTCCTATCGCCGATCTGCACGAACTGGGAGCGGTCAGATAGATAGCTCAGGAACCACTTGAGAAAGGGTTTTGAGAAACCGAGCTTGTAGAACTTCACGATAATAATAATAATAATAATAATAATAATAATAATAATTATTATTATTATTATTATTATTATCTCTGGACGGATGGCGGACGGATGTACCGATCTTAGGTTTTAGGTCTTCTTCTTGAGACTTCAGTGTTTTACTTTTTACTTTTATCCCCAACTGCAAATTGTAAAGACATAACAGTCGCAACTCTGAGAGTCGTTGTCGCGATTTAAATGCTTTTCAACCACGAAACTACTGGAAAATACCGCCAAAGCGCCAACCAATTACACGATGTCGAGGAAACCAAAGGTGAAATGGACTAAACAAATGAACAGGGACGTTCTAGAGTGTAAACAACAAGCACAGGCTTTGGCTGCATCTGATAATGCACCGTGCAATATCAATGGCAGGAAGAAAGGTTACATCGAGATAATGAAGGAACTATGGGACGAGAAAGGCTATGAACATCTTGGTCTTAAAGGGCAAAATTTGAGAGATCAAGCTTCACGGCTGGAAAGGAATGAGGGCTTAATCCATACTAGTGTAAATGTGTCGAGAGCGACCGGCATGTACGATTCTGTCTTGGACACAACTCAACCCGCGTCTAATATTGTGAATAACTTGGTTTCTTGTGTCTCAAAATCAAAACAATGGCGACCAGCAAAGCCAAAATCATAATCAGTGAATACTGGATTTGCATACATTTGCAGTACAACCCCCAGAGGGCCTGACAGAGGAGCGTGATTACTCAACTTTTGAAAACGCGTCGGATAGCATTCCAGGGAGCTTGCCGGAATACAAAGCCATTAACAAGCCATCTTCATTTATTTGGGGCCGACATGGCGATGGAAGAACAATAACAGTCAACACGTCGACCATTGACAATGCCTATAACGAGATTACAAAATTGCGGAAGAACCCTTTTCTTGTCCCCTATGGGAAAACAGGAAAAGATTTCATTGATAAATTAACACAGCACATAAACGATTGGAACAATGACTCAGAAATGCAACACATTGCCCTTAAAGCAGCTATTGTCCTCCTCGCTGTTGGGTTACAAAAACCGAGCCAGAAATCTAAGGCGAAGGAGCATCAAGAGTGCTTAGCTAAACGTCTGGCACTGTGGAAAGAGGGCGAAATAGATGTCCTAGTGCGTGAAGGGCGGATCATCCAAAGACGTCTTACCAACTCCCGTAGAGCTGATCCACCCAATAAAGCAAGCGTTTTTGCAAACCTTGTCATGACAGGCAAAATTAATTCAGCCTTGCGATACCTCAGCGATGGAGACGGCGGGGGTATTTTGCCCTTGAGCGATGACGTCATGAGACAACTTAAGGAAAAACACCCTGTGGCACAGGACGCCTCCCTAGGTTCTCTACTCTTTGGACCAATCGAAGAAGTTCCAGATACAGTGTACTACCAGATCAATGGGGAGATGGTTCGTGACGCTGCTTTAAGGACTAAAGGCTCTGGCGGACCTTCGGGTGTAGACGCCAATGGCTTTAGAAGAATACTTGCGTGCAAATCTTTCAAGAAATCTGGGTCCGATCTGTGCACAGCTATAGCTACAATGACCAGACGACTGTGCACGGAATTTGTTGACTTTCTTAGTATTGAAGCAATTTTAGCCAATCGTCTGATTCCACTTGACAAAGGAGAGGGCGTGGTCCGGCCGATTGGGGTTGGTGAAGTAATATGGAGGATGATTGCGAAGTGCGTGTTGAGAGTAACAAAACCAGATGTCGTTGACGCAAGTGGCTCGCTGCAGGCATGCGCAGGCCATAAAAGTGGGAGTGAGGCTGCCATTCATGCAATGCGCAATATTTTCGACGCTGATGACACGGACGCTGTTCTTCTTGTTGACGCCTCAAATGCCTTTAATGCCCTGAACAGAGCTGCTGCGTTGCACAATACAAGAGTGCTATGTCCAACCATAGCTACTTATGCGATTAACACCAACAGACAGCCTGCGAGGCTCTTCATTATAGGCGGCCAAGAACTTAAATCAGCGGAAGGCACCACACAGGGGGACCCTCTCGCTATGAGCATGTACGCCATTAGTCTCCAGCCACTGATAACGCGTCTACACGTCTCAGGCTCAGCTAAACAGTGTTGGTTTGCTGACGATGCAACGGGAAGTGGTTCTCTGAAAGATGTGCGGAAATGGTGGGACGAGCTATCAGAGAGTGGTCCGGCGTTAGGGTACTTCCCAAATGCAAAAAAGTGCTGGTTGATCATTAAACCTGATAAAGAACACGCTGCTATGCAGGTATTTGGTGACACAGCGATTAACATCACCTCTGAAGGCCACAAGCACCTAGGTGCAGCTCTTGGATCGAGGTCATTTCTGGAAGGGTACGTGGGCGAGAAGGTACAAGACTGGGTAAAC
>NW_027179766.1:145000-160000 GCF_036669935.1 Montipora foliosa
GTGTGGATTTCTTGTGTAACATTTTGGGGGCCTGTCCGGGAGAAATTGTGGAAGAAACTGGATGGTTGTATTAACTGTTTGGATGGTCGATTGATCACTGTGTACGAGGACTTGAGTGTATCGCCGCCATTACACCTCGATTTTGTGTTTTGATGGACAACGTTTTGTTGAGCAGGAGGCAACGGGTTGTAGTTTAAGGGAACATGTGGTGTGGAAGGCTGGTCATAAGATAGTGGGGCGCGGATTCGAGAACAGGGAAGGTAGGAACGCTGTTTTATTGGATTTTATGTATGCTGGTTTCTGATCGTGTTGTTTATAAGTAAAAGCAAAATGGCGGAGGAGAAACTGATTCTCCTAGATCGCAAAATTTTGTCGTTGGACTTAAGTAGGTTATGTGAATTTGCTCTTCATGCTAAAGTTGAAAAGTCGGCAGTAGAGGGCAAGAGGAAATTAAGTGTTATTCGGGCCATCAGACAAAAAATTGAGGATTCAGTTGAGGATTTGTCCGACGATGATCAAATTGAGTATGTCGATGGGTTAATCACACATTTGGGCCCACCGCCACTCACGGGAATGGAAGATAATTACGGCCAAGAAGAATTAGAAAACATAGGCGACCTAAAGAAACTCAAGGAAGAACTGGGTAAATTAGAGTATAAGCAGCAGCAAGTCGTGGAAAAATTCGCAAAAATGCAGAAAGAAGAGTGTTACGAAAAATAGCATTGCGTGACTAGCGTTACTGTCTAGAAGCTTCGCGAGAGTTCGTAGTTTGTATATTTTTAGATTCGTGCGTAAGCGTTTCTAAATCGGTGTGTTTTGTAATCTTTCCATAATTAGATTGATTACTATCTTAGAAAGTTCTAGAAGTTTATTGTCAGAGTATGTAAGTAGACGAGTCCAAGCGGAGTGTTTTTTAACTAGTTTTTCACAAGCGAAGAGAGTTGGCGTTAGCTGTGTTTATTCAAGTGTGACAGAAGCAGTGTTTATTCAAGTTGGCGGAGGCCGTGTAAGTTAATCAAGTTACATGCTGTTTAAGAGTCTTTCTTCGTGGAAACTACGTTCATTTTTGGAATAAATCTTCTTGTTGTTGTTCCGACAACCCTGCGTTCAGTTTAGTTTGCAAACTAACTTTCCTCAAAACATTCGAACTCGTAACAAGGAGCTTACTGACTCAGTGAAGGACGAAGGCACGATTAAGTTTCCTGTTAAAGGGGTTGAGCAAAGCATATTCCGCAGGGATTTTAAAATACAAGGAGTGGTGGGCGACCCTGGTCAGAAGGATAAGCTGGGTTATCAAGCTCTGATATCCCAAATAGGATCAGGGCTTGCCAAGGGATATTCGGATAAGGAAGTAGTTAGTGCCGTAGTCCGTGCCATACAGTCAGGCCCGCAACTAAGAAGTTATCTTGAAAACATGACTCACCTAACCCTGCCCAGGCTGCGTAAGATTCTTCGCTTCCATTTTCATGAGAAAAATGCCACAGAACTTTACCAGCTTCTAACAAACATTGCCCAGCTGCCCAATGAAGAGCCGCAGTCATTTTTGATGAGAGCACTCACGATTAGACAGAAGATAATTAGTGCTTTAAAAGAGTCTGATAGTGGGGTTAAGTATGATGCTTCCTCAGTGCAAAGTTTGTTCCTGCATGCCTTGGAAACTGGTCTCGCTGATGACACCATCAGTACAAAAATAAGACCTCTCACTCACAACCCAAAAGTCGCAGACGAAGACCTCATTGGAGCAATGAGCCTAGCCATATCGGCAGATGCCGAGCGAAGTAATAAGTTCAGTCTTACCAACAGGGGAAAGTTTGCAAAGGTGTTCACCGTTGAAAGTGCAGTAGAACCAAACACAAGGAAAGAATTGCAGAAGGACTCACAAGTCCTAGCTACACTGAAGGCTGTACAAGCAGAGCTGGCCACAGTGAAATCGGAAGTTAAGACCCTCCGGGAAGTAGCAGGTAACCAGAAAGCAGACACTATGATACCTAGTCATCATGGTGGGGTGGAGTGAAAGCTGGAACAAGACGACCTGGTTGCCAAGAGTGTAGAAGTAAGGGGGAAGGCGACCGATGTCCACATTGCTACCTCTGTGGTGGCTTGAACCATATTTCACGCTACTGTCAGACCAGGCTCAAAAGTTATCCGGGAAACGCAGCTAGGCTACAACCGCGGGACAGGGAGTAGCCTTGCAAGAGAAAGAGAAGTCCCACCCGTGTAGTTGTTGCCTGAAGCCCGATTGCCACACACAGTTACTACAGTGTTCAAGGTGCCAGTCTGTTTGGTATTGTTCGGTGCGTTGCCAGAAGGCGCATTGGCCAAAGCATAAATTGTTATGCAAAGCAATCAAGGAACTCTCTCAGAGAGAATCGCTTAAAGAAAAGGGGTTAGGAGATGCCCAAGGCAGAGGTGTGTATGCTAGTCACATCACTCCCAGGCAACAGGAACATATAGTTTAGCTGGTGGGAAGAAAGTGTTTGGTAGATTGCTACCTGGATGACATGGCTACAAAAGTTTTATGGGACACAGGAGCTCAAGTGTCAATTGTTTCAGAAGATTTCCTGAAGAGCCAACTACCAACAGTCAAAATAAGGGATATTGAACACTTACTTGGTACAGATGGGTCTATAAGTTTGCAAGCAGCAAATGGGTCGAATATCCCATTCTGTGGATGGCTAGAGATTGGTGTAAGGTTAACAAATGAAAATGAGACAGAAACTAGGGTTCCGTTCTTGGTGACAATGGAGAACATTGAGCAGCCCATCATTGGTTTTAATGTTATAGAATTAATGGTCAAGAATACTGAAGGCAAAGAACATGATACATTACTGGGAAGGATGTTAAGAAGCTTTAAAATGAGTAAAAGTGGTGACATACAAGCGTTGATAAGCCTAATACGTACTACCAATTCTGATGAACTTTGTCTAGTTAAATCTACAAAGAAGCCACACACTGTCCCTGCAGCCGAGACTGTTCACTTACCTAGTCGTGCTAATACTGGACCAATCTACCGTAAGACCCCTGTCATTTATGAGCCAGATGAGTTGACAACCTGGCCTGCAGGATTGGTAGTCCACGAATCCCTTACCACTTTGAAGGAGGGTGATTGTTACGAGTTCGAATGTTTTGAGGAAAGGAAGCTTGCAAACTAAACTGAACGCAGGGTTGTCGGAACAACAACAACAAGATTTATTCCAAAAATGAACGTAGTTTCCACGAAGTAAGACTCTTAACAACACGTACTCGATAAACTTACATGGCCACCGCCAACTTGAATAAACACTGCTTCTGTCACACTTGACTAAACACGGCTAACGCCAACTCTCTTCGCTTGTGAAAAACTAGTTAAAAAACACTCCACTTGGACTCGTCTACTTATATACTCTGACAATAAGCTTCTAGAACTTTCTAAAATAGTAATCAATCTAATAATAGAAAGATTACAAAACACACCGATTTAGAAACGCTTACGCACGAATCTAAAAATAAACAAACTACAAACTCTCGCAAAGCTTGTAGACAGTAACGCTAGTCACGCAATGCTATGTTTCGTAACATAAGCCCCTCTTGAGAAGAAATTTCCTAAATTTCTACTAACAACGAAAAATTAGTTAGATAGTACCAACTGAGGAGGCAGTCCAGTGTCTCTTAAGTTATTCCTCTACTCTGCTTAGATAATCTGGTAAAATACTTGTCATCATTCAACTTCTGGAACAAATGCTCAGCAGTTGGCATAGGCTCCGGATCAAACACAGTTAACTTGTTCAGTTTACGATAGTCCACGCACACACGATTTGAGTTGTCTTTTTTCTTAACAACTACAACAGGCGAAGCATAGGGCGAACTTGATTCTCTTATGACTCTTATCTTCATCATGTCTGTAATATCCTTCTTCAGCGATTCTCTTAAGCTATACGGTAGTGGGTATGGTCTTAATCTAACTGGTTGGTCGGATGTAAGCTTGATATGATGCTGAGCCAAACTTGTTGTGCCTGGGGCTTCTGTGAACAAGCTTTAAAACCCACTTGCAAGATCCATGAACTCTGCTCTTTGCTCATGAGAAAGGTTATCTCCTATGGCCAAATCATTGACTGACTCTTTCGCGACGTAACCACCAATCTCCAGAAAATCAATACTATCCACAGGGTCAACTTCTTCTACTTCACTCTCAACATGTTCGTTCTTACAAATGTTAGCGTTCGTTTCAACAGCAACTGCTCCAACGGAAACAGGATCCTCTCGCTCAAAATACTTCTTCAGTAGATTAGCATGGTAAACTCTCTCTTTTCCTTTGAATCTCACTCTATAATCATTGAGACCTACTACAGCACTAACCTCAAATGGACCTTTCCACTGTATTAGGAGCTTGTTGTGGTCGGTCGGTAGCAGCACTAACACTTTATCTCCAGGTACAAACTTCCTGACCTTAGTCTTTTGATCGTAATAATGCTTGCCTTTGTTCTGGTCTTTCTGAAGCTCGGTGTGCGCCAGTTTGAGGGTATCTTCAAGCTTCTTGCGTAGCTGAAACACATACTGATAGCTGTTCTTTACTTCAGGTTCCTCCAGCTCTTTCGTCCAAAGCTCTTTGAGAATAAACATCGGTCCTCTGACAGCTCTTCCATACAGCAACTCAAACGGCGCAAAACTAGTAGATTCCTGAGGAACTTCACGATATGCAAACAGCAACGGGTTAATATAGCGATGCCATTGTCTTGGCTGCTCGCTGCACAATATCTTTAACATACTCTTCATTGTTCCATTAAACGTTTCCGTCAGGCCATTACACATAGGATGATAAGGGGTCGTGGTGAGCTGTTTAATGCTCAAAAGCCGCGTCACTTCCTTCATACACTCAGAGACGAACTGCGTACCAAGGCCACTCAAGATCTCTTCAGGCACTCCCAAACGACTAAAGATATCCACCAACGCTTCTGCCACAGTCTAAGTATCAATGTTCTTCAGCGGGACAGCTTCAGGATAACGAGTTGCAAAGTCCACCTATGTCAATATATATCTATGACCGTCCTCACTCGGGGGAACAATAGGTCCAACCAGGTCGATTGCTACTCTCTCCAATGGCTTGTCAATTAATGGCATCTTCTCTAAGGGAACCTTCGGTACGGAACCCTTGTTAACTGTCTTCTGACATACATCACAGGACTTGCAATAACGAGTCACGTCCCCTTGAATGCCTGGGCAATAGAACGCGCTTTGAATCTTATCAGTCGTTTTCTTTATTCCCATGTGACCTCCCATGATCGATCCGTGCGCTAGTTCCATTAATCGACTTCTCAGCTGCACAGGAACCATAACCTGCTTCAGGGGTTTACCTCCGTTCACATAAGGGTGCTTGTAGACGAGGTACAGAACTCCACTTTTCACTTCAAATGAAGTCTCAGCCTGGCCTCTCGCAACTACGTCATCTTTCTCCCAAAATTTCTGTAGGCTCTTGTCATCACGCGGCACCTGCTTGAGCTTTTCTCTATCAACTACAGGACTTCCTTTGGTACCCGGTACCTTCAACAAAATATGTTCTCCAGCTTTCTTAGCTTGACTTCTCGTGGTTACAGCACAAGCTTCTTGTACAGGGACTTGCCAGTTTGGGTCTGGGTCGTCAGCGGCTCTTGCGCCCGGTACATTACCAATAATTAAATCATAAACAGCATCGGGAAGACACTGCGCTTCCACTTAGCCCTTGAAATAAGGTGCATCAACATCAATCTTTGCGATGGGGACTTTCCTTGCCGTATTGTCAATGAGCAGCATAACATTAAATTCGCCACTAAACTGATCCTCAGACACAAGGTCCCTCTTTACTACAATTCCACTGCAACCAGTATCTCTCAGGACATCAACAGACTTCTCTCCAACTCTACCTTTCATGACAGGCATTTTACTTCTCACTCCAGTCAACGGTTCAACACAAGCACTACTTAACAATGGAATCTTCTTACCACAGGCTAACAGCAACTTATCATCTTTAATACAGGCCTTAACTTCTTTATCAGTAGGTTCAGGTGGCTGAGCTAAACAACTGGTACTCACTTGACCACGCTGCACAGGGTTACCATCCTTACTTTGTCCTCCTGATCTGCGTCCACTTGATCGACAGTTTCTAGCTTCATGTCCCTGCTTGCCACACAGAAAACTTTTCTTTGTTAGGGTTGGGCAGTTGACAGTTTTATGGCCTCGGGTTTTGCACTTAAAGCAATGCAGAGCTGGTGGATTAATCTGCATGTTCTTGGCTTCGACCCTCTCAGGCTGTACTGTTGGCTTTCTGCTCGCTGAGCTGAACAAATATTTACCGTGAGCCTCCAAGTACTGGTCAGCGATCTTCGCAATCTTTGCTAGAGTCTCAGGTGCCCTTTCGCGCAGGTGAATTGCCAAATCTTTCACGATCAAGTCCTTAAGACCATCAAAGGTTCACGCAGTGTTCGAAAGCTCTAGCCACCGTAACAGGTATCTGTCCAGTCGCACAATGAACTGCTCCGGACTTTCGTCAACTTCTGGTTTGGATGCCCTAAATTTTCGACGATAGCCGTCTTCGGTAAGGTCATATCTCTTCATTAACGCAATCTTTACCCTGTCATAATCCTTAGGTGCGTCCTGCGATAGACATGAATACACTTCTAGTGCCCGTCCAGACAACAGAGCACTGAGCTTGGATGCCCATCCATCTTTTTTCCACTTAGCTGTCTCGGCAAATCTCTCGAACCTCTGCAAATACGCGTCCAAATCGTCTTTGCCATCAACGAACGAGGGGAGTTTAGGTGCTTCAGCCTGATCCTCTCTGTCACCTCTTTCTGCAGTACGACCATCACCATTCATTGCTGGTATTCTAGCAAGTTCTAACTCATGTTCTCTCTTGGCAACCTCAGCAGCTTCCTTCTGTCTCATGAGGTCAGCTTCCTGTTGTAACTTCCTAATTTCTCTTTCCTGAAGTCTCGCTTCCCTTTCTTCATCTTGTCGTCTGCGTCTCTCTTCTCTCTCTTCTTCTTCTTGAAGCTGCCTACGTTTCTCTTCACGTTCTTCCTCTCTACGTTCTCTTCACGTTCTTCCTCGTTACGTTTCTCTTCACGTTCTTCCTCTCTACGTTTCTCTTCGCATTCTTTTTCTTCTTGTTCACGCACAAATTCAAGCAACTTTTCTCCTTCCAGACCAAACTTTTCGCCAAGCTGAATAAATTTCTCCATTTCACAGCACTAAAGATCCATGGCTCTTTCACTCGCTATAAATTTTTCCACAGCGCAGCTACTTCCTTCCAAGTTGGGATCCTTTCCTGGTTAACGTAGTCGGCAAACAAATGAATTCCTCTCCAGGACAGGCCCTCAATGTTACGAGTTCGAATGTTTTGAGGAAAGGTAGCTTGCAAACTAAACTGAAGGCAGGGTTGTCGGAACAACAACAACAAGATTTATTCCAAAAATGAACGTAGTTTCCACGAATTAAGACTCTTAACAACATGTACTCGATAAACTTACATGGCCACCGCCAACTTGAATAAACACTGCTTCTGTCACACTTGACTAAACACGGCTAACGCCAATTCTCTTCGCTTGTGAAAAACTAGTTAAAAAACACTCCACTTGGACTCGTCTACTTATATACTCTGACAATAAGCTTCTAGAACTTTCTAAAATAGTAATCAATCTAATAATAGAAAGATTACAAAACACACCGATTTAGAAACGCTTACGCACGAATCTAAAAATAAACAAACTACAAACTCTCGCGAAGCTTCTAGATAGTAACGCTAGCCACGCAATGCTATTTTTCGTAACAGTGATGGAACCATCTTATCAGTCGCAGTGACCAACAACACAAACCACGATATTACCCTGCCTGGAAGAGTTGTCCTGGGGCGCCTCCAGCTTGTCCGGTCAGTTACTCCTATTGAAGTCAGGTTTAAGGACCCTGAGACACCCCCATGCGAGGGACCGCCCTGTGAAAAAAATACACCGGCTGAACGGATTGAGAGTGACTTGCCATGGTTACCTGAAGTTGATTTGAGTGGACTGACGGTAAAACAAAAGGAGCAGGCAAGACAGTTGTTGGTTGAAGAAGCGGATGCATTTGCAACGAACGATGATGATGTCGGCTGCATTTCCGAATTGGAGATGGATATTAGATTGACTAGTGACCAGCCAGTGTAGAAGAATTACATCCATACCCCGTCCACTCTACCCAGAAGTTAAAGATTAGGTTGAAGACTTGCTGAACAGAGGTTTCATCCGGAAGTCCAAATCGCCATTCTCAAGTAGTGTTGTCTGTGTTCTCAAGAAAGAGGGCGGAATGAGGTTATGTATAGACTACAGAGAATTAAATAAGAAAACAGTGCCAGAACGGCATCCTATTCCTCGGATCCAGGAAGCGTTAGACAGTCTAGGGGGTAAGTCATGGTTTAGTGTTTTGGATTAGGGAAAAGCCTATCATCAGGGGTTCATGGGCGAGAAAAGTCAACCGTTAACTGCGTTTATTACACCTTGGGGGTTATACGAATGGGTGCGGATGCCATTCGGACTCATGAATGCGCCCGCAAACATTCAAAGATTTATGGAGAACTGTCTTGGCGAGCTGTGTGACGAGATGTGTATCCCCTACTTAAATGATGTAACTGTATTCTCAGAAACATTTTTGGAACACATTGAACATCTACGTAAAGTTCTTTGTCGGTTGAGGAGTTATGGTGTGAAGCTTAAGCCTGGAAAGTGTGCATTGTTCAAACAGGAAGTGTCTTTCCTTGGAAGAATTATCTCTCAAGACGGGTACCGGATTGATCCCAAAGCTACAAATGCAGTGATCGCAATGAAGAATTTAAAACCGCGGACCATTGGAGAAGTAAGAAGACTCATGGGTCTACTTGGGGTGTACCGACGTCATATCAAAAACTTTGCACAAATAGCAAAACCCGTTTACGATCTCCTCAATCATGACCTGCTGGGGAAAAGAAATGCTACCTCAACCAGACAGAGCCCATGGTTGCGTAGTGGACAGTTACCATCTTTGTCGCCTGTGGAGTGGGAACCCAGGCACCAGTCTGCGTTGGCTACCCTAATAGGTAAAATAACTTCACCTCCTCTATTGGCATACCCAGATTATAATGCGCCATTCATTGTACACACCGATTTATCACAAGATTGCTTGGGAGCGGTCTTGTATCAGAAGCAGAACGGCTCTACCCGAGTAATTGCATATGCCTCTAGGATTCTGACCCCGTCTGAACGCAATTACCACATGCACTCTGGCAAATTGGAATTCTTAGCATTGAAATGGGCAGTGACAGAACAGTTCAGGGACTACCTCTATTACGCTCCTAAATTTGTAGTATACACCGACAACAATCCCTTGACTTATGTGTTAACATCTGCTAAGTTAAATGCTACAGGATTGCGGTGGGTGGGAGAGCTTGCAGGCTTTAACTTTGAAATACGGTATCGACAAGGCAGGTTGAATGCTGATGCTGATAGCCTTTCCCGATTGCCCCGTGACTTCCACACCTACATGGACAGTTGTACTGAGAAGTTAACTCCCAAAAGCTTGCATGCATCAACTCAATTTGGCTGACAGCTCTGACTGATGAAGAAGAGGAACTCCATCTTGTCGACGCCCTGTCAATAGCATCTTGCAATCAAGTAAGAGTGGTGGATTTAGTGAAAGCACAGAAAGAAGACCCTCACATTGGACGCGTCCTTGAATTCCTCAAAGCAAACCACAAACCGACAATGAAGGAAAAGTACCAAGAATCACCTTTGGTTCGTAAGTTCCTGAACGAGTGGCACAAGTTTCATGTACACAAGAAGAGTGGGTTACTTTATCGTAACCAGCAGGTTGTTCTCCCATTGAAATTTCGTCGCACCGTTTACCGTGAACTCCATGAAGAAATGGGCCACCTTGGTGTTGAGAGATGGCTAGCCCTGGCCCGAGAGAGATTTCATTGGCCACACATGAGGAGAAATGTAGAAAACTTTATCCATCACTTATGCCGATGCCTAAAACAGAGACGTCCAAATCTATCAACAAGAGAACCATTACAGCCAATTACAACGACGGCTCCTCTTCAAATGGTTTCTATCGACTTTGTGCACCTAGAGCGGAGCTCAGGAGGCTATGAATATATCCTGGTGGTGGTAGATCACTTTACCAAGTATGCGCAAGCGTACCCAACGAGGAATAAGACGGCTATTACTGCTGCAGACGAGATCTTCAATGATTTCATCCCACGCTTTGGGTTTCCTGAGAAAATCCATCATGACATGGGAGGCGAGTTTGAAAACCGTTTGCTCAAGAGGCTTGAGGAACTCTCTGGAGTAATGCACTCGAGGACTTCTCCATACCATCCACAGGGCAATGGTTTTGTTGAGAGAATGAACCGTACGTTACTCAGTATGTTGCGAACCCTACCTGAAACTCACAAATCCAGCTGGAAAGACCATGTAAATAAACTCGTTCATGCATACAACTGCACTGTCCACGAGTCAACAGGTTATGCTCCATTTTTTCTTTTATTTGGTCGTAATCCTCGCCTGCCAATTGATGTAATGTTTGATCTCGAGGAGGAAACGGGAGCCAAATCACATGCTGAGTATGTTACAAGTGGAAGTCTGCCATGCAAGAAGCTTACTCACTCGCGTCAAAAACTGCCATGAAAAGTGCCATGAGAGGGAAAAAGAATTATGACAAACGAGTAAGATCATCAGCGCTGCAAGTAGGAGGTCATGCCCTGGTACGCAACCTCACTCCTCGTGGTGGACCAGGAAAGGTCCGTGCCTTCTGGGAAGACCAAATTCATCTGCTCGTTGCAAGAAAGGGGGAGGGGAGCCCAGTATACGAGGTAAGACCAGAATCAAGTCAGGGACCTAGCCGTACTCTACATCGAAACCTCTTACTCCCTTGTGACTGGTTGCCAGGGAAACCCTGGGAGGACCTCCCTCCTGTAAAAAAGACCAGAACACCGGCACCTTACTTTTGTGATGACACCCTATCACTGGTACATGAATGGGACGGAAGTGACAGCGAAGACGATCTTCCAGAACTTTCATGCGGTAACCGCCCACTGAGACTTGATAGAAGTGACTAAACACAGATACAGGTAGAGTCTACAAGGAAAGACGAACCACAACCAGATATCACCTATGTTCCTGCTGGTGAGATGTCAAGTGAAACGGGAACAGAAGCTAACATTGCTGGTACCTCTAACGAAGCACCGTTGATGGAGGACCCTCAAGCAGATGGTGGAGAGATGGTCGAGCAAGAGGATACTGGAAACTTAGGCCGGCCTCAGCGTCTGAGACAGGGCCCAAAACGCCTTACTTATGACACTCCTGGGGAACCAACTTAGGTGCAGCAGGTTCGTCCAGTCCATTTGCATAAATACAGCAGTGCACCCTACATACCTGAACTGCCAGTGAACCAGTACTGTGTGCTACCACCAGCCTTGAACTATATAGTTCCACCGGTACCACCCATGATGTCCTGGAATGCGAACATGATAGTGCCTCATATGATGCCCCATTCAGTAGTACCACAGCTGCCACAATGGAGAGTGCCATATCAGTCATTCCAGTGCAGATAAACAGTTTTTCTTTTTTTGCCTATTACATTGTTGTACTTAAAAAAAAAAAAAAAAAACACGAGAATTTTCCTAAGTGTATTTAAACATTCGTTATGTGAATGCTGTGAAAACTGTCTTAAGATAGTCGTTGTACTACAGAATCGTGAACACCAGTATGGAGAGATGAACTAAGAGATTAAGTGGTCTGTAGGGAGCTGGGCCTGATCACCCCACTCCAGGATTTAAGAAGTAAGGGATATTCTGAATCAAGAGCTACTACTCTTGTAAAGAATTATTCTGTATTGCAAGTCAAATGTCATGAGTGACATTCTTTTTTAAGTTAGGGGGGAGTGTTAGATATAGAAATCCGCCAGAGGACTGGACACTGTATGCGACGTCATGTGACGTCAGAGAGAGAACCATGTGCTTTTGAAAAGTTATGAAGCTAAACAGTTAAGTTAAAAACTGTGGAAATACACGTGGAATAATTCAACATTGTGTGGATTTCTTGTGTAACATGTACAGCCAATGAGAAAACCAAGCAAAACTAAAGCCAAAGCAATAGCGTGATTACTTTCAACAGTCATTTGAAAACTGCTCTAACACGAAAACAAACGCACCAAATTTCTCAAAATTCTGACTTCTCCGGAAAACCCCTTATATTTTACTGATTAGTATGAGGTTTCTCTTAACCACGAAATAATAACTTTGGATTTCGAGCATGCGAAGAGATACAGAGGAAATATTTTCCACAAATCTATCGAATGTCACATCCCTCATTCCAGGTGTGTCAGCTTCGAGTTTATTTCTTGACAAATTGAGCAAAAATGTTGGCAGTGCAACAGGTACAAAGCGAAAACCTTACCTCAGACTGTTTATCACTCCACATCCTGCTAGAGACATTTCTTTACGATCAGTTGCCTTTGTACTAAATGCCAAGATTATTGGGCGGTGCAAACAAACATATCGACTTGTCGATCGCTTTCCTTTCGGGAAAAATAAAGTGTATCAACGAAGGCCCCTTGGCAGAATGTACTTTGTCATATTAATCCCTATCTATAGGTGATGAATGAGGTAAAGACTCGAACAAATTTGTCAATGACTCGCCTTTGGCTCGTGATTTACGATTCTTCTCGTGTTCTTCCAACATCCCGCGTAGTTTATCAGCCTATAAACTACAGAAACTTGTGGTCTATTGCTTAATTGTCTGCTAATCATTACCGCTGACCGCAACAACACACTGTTGAAGGCGATTGAAATGGCAGGAGATAATTTCAAATAAATTTATTTGAGAACATTGACGACATCTATTGGCCTTGCAGTTACCTGTTATCAAGTTTTCTCGATGACCACGGGCCAATGAAACGTAGAACAACAAATCGTGAGCACGTACCATTTATGACACGTAAGCTACTCGAGGCAATTACGAAACGCAAAAAATTAAAGCGCTATTGCAACAAGTCTAACTGCCGGATACATTGGGACAGATACAAGCGTAAGGCTGTATCTAACTATTCTCGCACCACCGCCGCAAATGCGAAAGGCAATCCCAATAAATTTTGGCAAATGGTCAAGCATGTCCACCTGAGGTCGAACTTATACTTAAGTCACTTGATAAAAAAATAAAATAATTATAATAAAAAGCAACTGGCTATGATAAGATACCGCCAAGAACTGATGCTCTTGCTTATCCGCTATCTGTTCTTGTCAACAAGATCATTGACTCCGGCTCTGTGCCGGCTGCTTGGAAGCCGGCCGAAATCTGCCCCATCTTCAAAAAACACGCCCCCATGTCGCCTTTGAAACCCTCTACTTGTTATTTTTTTTATTTCCACATGTCCTGCAAATTTGCTAAGCAAACAAAATTTGTTGAGATAAGTAATCTATAACAGCTGTGTTTAGTAGGCCGCCGCGTCAATTTTGCGGCCTCTTACTTCTCTTGCTTAAGGGCCTACTGACATATTTTTTGAGGTGCGTTCCTAAGGATGTAATGGTTAAGTAATTTGAGGGATTTGGCAATATTTTAGTTAGTTTCCAACTTTTGTAAACCAATGACCCTAAATATGACGTCATCATGACACCCCCGTGGTCACGTGACCAATAAAAGAAAACTCTAAATTTGTCTACGTGCTACACAATTTGGGTATTTAATGGGTGGTTTGATATTTTGTATTCTTTTTTGTATCCAGCCAAGCATGGTTTTCTTTTTATTTTGAAAAATGTCCTTTTTAAAGAGATCAACGATACTGAAATACCCATAATTTAAAAAAAAAAAAAACGATGCTTAGCTATATTCTGTATTTGGGCGTGAAACGTGCCGTATCAAAAAAAAATTATAATTAAATTTTAAGACCACCGCAAATTTAGCTTTTTCTCAAACCGGAAGTCAATTCGTTTAGGCATGCGCAGAACGAGATCGAGGAAGGGCGAGGAAAAAGCCTTTGATGCAAACAACAAGGAGGAGATTGTTATCAAACTTTCCAGGTTGGTAAGGGGGTTTTCTGGTCAGCTCAAGATATGGTGACGTTAGTCACCGGAAGTAATATTTCACTTCCTTGGCAACACGCGAAAAACCCGTCTATGGACCCTTAATTTTTACATGAAATCAGTCCAAAAAGTTAAACCGCTTGGCAAAGGAGCCAGTCGTAATTTATTGGAACATGCATGATCCCACTTGTGGCGTTTCTCCAAAGAGTGTAAATCCCCTTTGAAATTTTAGAATTTAGAACTGTTTCGCATGCAACTTTCTTCAACTGTTCTAAATTCTCTGGATCTTAGCAGGTCCGTGGTGGTTGCCATTACCTCCCGAGATTGTTTCTGTGCATGGGGTATATTGTCATCTCTTTAACCTTGCTCATATTGAGGTCAAATAATCCAGCTCGCGCTAGAATTAAGTTGACCTCCGTTAAGTTCTCGCCTGACTGATGACATTCTCGCGGGTTGTTGCTGATATCATGTGAATATTCACGTAGGAAAATGACATTTTCTTCTCCCCTCTTTTGGCCGCAGTTTCCCTTTATGATTATGGCAAAAGAACAGGTGTTATCCCCCGCCATTTTAATCACATCCCTAAGTGCGTTGTTGTGGTCCGCGGTAATGATTAGCAGACAAGCAACTGAAAACCGATGGTGTTGCTTGGTATTCCAGACCTATTCTATTTTTTTTCATAAGTCGCCTCCTGTTTATTTCTTTCATCATCCAGGGATAAAGGTTATTATTATACGTCAAAATATTTCCCCGTTTCTGATTGGTTAAAACCACACGCATAATTCACCATAACCAGCTGCTGTTTACCAAATTTGGAAAGAAACTTCGTCATATTGAATCAATTATTGAACCGCTGACCGAAAAAAGCTGGGAACGAGATTGTGTTATTTTTGTTGGAGGGTGCGAAATTGTCAAAAATAAAGCTCATTTTCTCCTTTAAGAGTTGGAAAATATTTTGAATG